>NC_034603.1:60338649-60355736 GCF_900095145.1 Mus pahari
AAAAAAAAAAAAAAAAACATAAAAAAAAGAAAAAAAATAGTTGTGTTGTGCATGGTGCTGGGCACACTGCTCTCTCTGTATCTAGGCTGGTTGTGTATCTCTGTGGTTCTGAATAGGACCCCATTCATGCATAAATTAACCTAGCAAATGCATCCTCAGAAAACTTGAAAAGCTTCTCTACATCCAAGGAAAAAGTCAATCAAGAAAAGAGGAAGAAGACCACTGCATGGGGAAGAATTTTGCCAGCTCTATATATGATATATGATTAATATCTAACATACATAGTGAATTAAAAAAAAAGAATCTAAAACACAAACAACTCAATTAAAATGGGCTATGGATCTGAATAGAGAGTTCTTAGAAGAAGGAATAAAAAATGGCTGAGAAATATTCTCAAAAAGTTTTCAGCTTCTGATTGACATCCATGGGAGCCCTGCCCTTTTTTGAAGAGAAATGGAGGAGGTGTGGATGGGAGGCAGGGAGGTGGTACTTGGAGGAGAGGAGAAATTGCAGTCAGGATGCAAAAATAAGTAAGTAAGTAAGTAAATTGTTTTAAAACGTGTTCAACTTCTTTAGAAAATAGGGAAATGAGAATGAAGAGCCACACTCTTAATACCCATGCATATGTGGTAATTTATGTGAACCTGTCTCCATGACATGTTAAATACCAGCAATGTCTGCACTGAATAAAACCCAGCAGCAAGGGCCCAGAATCTGCTCCATGACTACCTCGGTGCTTAACCTGGTTTATGATCTTGATGAAAAGAATGATTTTTACCCAATGACCACAGGTTTATCAAAGATAAAACCAAAACCAATTCCCTCAGGCTGACTGTGCCTGCTTCCTTTAATTTCCCTGTATTAGGCACTGATCTTCAACACAGGGCACTTGGCATTGAGTTTTTCATACACTCTATAGGTAGAAAGAGCCATGTATGCACGCCCTCATGCTATTGGGTAGAGCGGGTACCTTCCTGTCCACTGAAACTTAGTCTTTGTTCCAAATGAGCAAAGCCAATTCCTTTTACTTCCTTGAATTGCCTAATGCCAGAGTCCATTAGAGCTCTCCTTTCCATGGATATCCTTGAAGTTTTAGAACTGCAGCCTGTTTGCCTGTTGCAGCTTTAAATCTCTTCTGATGTGGGGTGAGGGGTGAAGGAGACACAAAACTAATTGCCTTGTATCTTTCTCATTTTCTCCCAACTCTCTGTTAAATATGCCTTTTCATTGTTTATCTTGTCCTTAATAAATCACAACTATTTTATTTTAAATGCTCCACGCTTCCATGGAACCGGCGTTAATTTCCTTGTTCTGAGCATTTTCTCAGATAATCATTCTTCGTTTGCATTGTGCAAAGCTCCAAGAATCCAAGCTGAAAGACCACTGAAAAGCAAACAACTGGGATGAATCTATCAGAAACCCATTCCTCGTTGCATAGAAATCTATCAGAACCTTTCCTAAAATCAGATTGAGAAGTCCTGGAGAGGATGCGAGTGCCGTGGGTGTCTTAATGGAGATGCCCTTGAAAAGAAGAGAAGGGTGACAAACATCGCATATGCCATTGTTCCTTAGGATGATCACACCACCAGTACACATGAGAGTTCCTTACTACTTTTCAAACAAGTAAACATATTCTGAGGAGCCCGACCTGGAGCAGATGTTTCAGCTTTTCAGTATGTGGAAATGTTTTCCAACAGAGGGCAAGTTCAAGAAAAATCTATTCAAAATTTCCAAAGATCTCTGTATGAACAAAGGAGTGATTAATGATTTGGAGCTCAGAGTGCTCAGAATGCTGTGTTTATCTCCCTTCTGTGAGTAAGTGGAGAGCCATCGCCTACAAGAACATTCAGTCATGCGTACTTCATTAGCAGAAAATATTAGTGGGAGTTCTGTGAGTGTGGGGAGAGGATAAAGCTAACAGTAGGAAAAGAAAGCAAATATCTAGGGTGGGAAGGAAAATTAAAGTTTAATTATCAGACGTTTTCTTAGAGTTAATTTCCCTTGCCTTTGTTTCAGTGTGCAAGTTCTCCACGAGAGGGAAGATTTATGGGTATCTTATTTTAATTAGCAGTCTGGAGGTAAATGTTCTGTGGAAAGTTGAACACGCATCCCCACTTTGAAGGGTTGCATGGAAAACACAATTTGAAATGTGTCACACAAACTTATTAATGCCATATGTTACATTTTACTTGTTTTTCTTCATGAAAAGAAAATAAAAAAAAGAAAAAAACCTTTAAATGTGGCCAGATGCAGGTTAAAATTAAGTTAACTAAAGTCAAGCTTTGTGACATCTACCACTTTCATTATCTAGCTTCTCAGGGCCTTTGGGGATTGGGGAAACAGATCTAGCAATGACAGGAGGGCACACATATTTATAAAATATTTTAAGTGAAATGCATATGCTGTGATGTTTAATGTTTTCCAAACACGACCAGTTTTCATTCACACTTTGCTCTTCATAAACTCTTAATAGCATAATGATACACGTTTTTGGAACTTGCTTAGTAGGGAGTTTGTCTAAGCATTACTTTCACATTGCATTTAGCAAGATATAGTTATGTGCTTTGGAGCCACTTTGCATTCTCACGGGATTTCCAGAGAACTACTGCCATCATATGAAGAGCATCTAGAAGTAATCCCATTGCCTGGAGTGAAGAATCACTAGGATGTGATGAGAAGATGCAGGAGAAAGATGGTGGTGCAGCCTGGGTTCTACAGCAGGTCTCACTGACATCACTATCTGAGCACTGGGAAACAGAGCAAGTTTGAATTCTAGGGAGCCAGAGCTCTATCTGGAAATTCCTTTCAAATATGCTATGTACACGATTGTAAGCAGAATTAATTTTTTGGCTATGCCTGTACAAAATAGATTTTTCTTGTCATAATGCATGAGATAATAAAAGCTCATATCTTTATGTGCCTTCCACAAAACAGACTTTATCATAACTCTGGGCATTTATTGGGAACAGGCTTCAACAGAAATATAAGGCATAAAGAGTAAATGTGAAGGAGTTTGCAGTTTGTATGTTTTCTGAATAGATAGCCAATGCCTATAATTAAAAAACAAACAAACTACTTTTTGTGTTCACAACAAAGAACATAGTGAGTCCAGGGTTTACATGGAAGACATGTTAAAACACAGAACCAACAAGAGATGATTTAATAAAGAATATTGGCCAAACTTTTAAAATAACACAGGGTTTATTTGGCTCACCAGTCTAGCTCAGTCATTACAGGAAAGTCAAGGTGGGGACAGCTGAATCAGCTAATCACATCGCACCCATGGAGATCAGTGGCCCCTGGGTTCACAGTAACAAATATGAATTCTTTTGCATTAAAAGAGCCATAGTCCCATGTGGTGGCTATTGGTTAGCCCCAAGGCATGAGTGGCACTATTGCATATTGAAGATATCATGCCATGTTGGTTATGTAGTTGGTAGGCTTTCCAGCCGGGTGGGGATACTGGTTGCTCCCCTCACCCTAGGCAGCTTGCACAACAGCTTTTGAGATCATCGGAGATAATCCTCATGGAGAACACTTCTAAATCAGTTCCAGCCACCTTTTTCAAATTCTGTGCTCAAAGCATGGGATGTTTTCAGAATTGGTTCTTACCTTCAAGCTTTGGGAGGCAACAAACGGCAAGAGCAATAACCCACACGACTTATGGGTCTCTTAAACTTCCCTAACCAACGTGAAAAGATGTTTCTCATGCTTGGAACTGGGTTTTCATTCGATGTTCTAAGGCCCTTGTAGGTACATTATCATCCTGAGTAGCATGGCTTCATTAAGCCAAATAGTTTATGCATTTATTCTTATAGGCAGAATCTATCCAGAGTTCAGGTCCCAGCACCCTCATGGCAGCTCACAAATACCTATAGCTCCAGTTTCAGGTGCTCTGACACACTCTATCAGTCTTGATGTCATTGTATCCATGGGATGGATATATATATATATATATAAAACCATGCGACCAAAACTGAGGTTGATGGTTATGCCTGAAATCCCTGCCCTCGTTTAAAGCTATGCTATCTCCAAGAGACTTAGAAAACCTAAGTAAATGGTCATGGATGGGAAAAATTACTTTCACAAAGGTACCAATTCTTTCTAAATTAATCGATATTTTTTGAATTCCTATTATAGATTTTTGTTCTGTTCTGCTTTGTTTTGTTTGGCTCTGTTTTGATTTGGTTTTGGTTAGATAGTGTCAAGCTAGCTGAAAATGCTTGTGGATAGAGGGAATAGCTCTAAGCAGTTACATCATTTTTGTAGTATAGGGAAGAAAAAAAAATGTCTCTCCAAGGTGACAAATCTTACAAATTTACATCAATTAAAGGAATAGGGAAAAAAAGACCAACAAACAAACCTCTGGAATGGAATAGAGTGGGATTCTGATCTTTATAAATATTGTGATGATTTTATGATGGACCAAAAGCAAAATTTTACAGTTCAGCAAGAGCATTGACTATTTAAAGGGTAATGCAGGAATATTATTTATATTGAAGCATTTTTCAAAAGTGTTTTTTATAGTTCATGACCAGTAGTGTAAACTCAATTGAGGCAATTTTTGCCCACAGAGACCTTTTGACAATATTTGAAGTCATTTCGTGTTGTAATAATAGGGATAATAAGACAGTACTGTTACCTAAATGTAGAAATCAGAGACATGATGAAGCATTATATAGAACAGAAGTCAGCTTCTCTGGGTCCCTTCAGCAAAAACTGGGAAATCACCAAGAATCCCATAGCCAAATGAAACAGAGTTCCCAAGGCACAATACTTTGTCCCCAACAATGAAAAGATCTATTCAAATGTCACCATCACTGTAAGTCTCATCTGAACCCTCTTGAAGCTGCTTCTATTTCTCTCTCAACACTACTGATCTCCTTTCCCATATTTTTGTATTTTCTATTATGTAACACATATCTTTTAACCTTGAGCAAAAAGTGTGTATCATCTGTATTACTTATTATCAGTTTTCTAGAATGCCTTGTTTGGTTTAATGATGTATCTACAACAGCAGCAAAGTGCCCAGCACACAGCAGATAATCCATAAATATTTACTGAATAAATGAATAAACTATCCCAAGTGCTAATTGCTGTGCAAAATCAGAGGATCACTTGAGAACTGCTGGTGGATAGTGTCATTTTGAAGAGAAAAGTGGTTAGTGTCAGCTGCACTTGAAGATGTGCATTTCAAGGGGGTCGATACAAGGATGGGAGACTGAATCATCACAAAACTTCCTTCCCTCAGCACCAAGCCAAATAAGCCAATAAAGTCTACAGCTAGGAGAAGAGCCACAGAACTATGCCTGAAAAGTCACTGATATTCATGAGCTGTATATGCATGAATCTTGGAGACAGGGGTGAAGACAGGCAGGAAATGGTAACATCAGAGAAGATCCCATACCCTAGCCTTGCTTAATATAGTGCTATTCTTTCTCATTTTTCTCATTTTTCAGATATAAGTAATAACTCAAGTCTATCCAGTTTTTTTCTTCTTCCCACTAGAAAAATAAAATCTGTACTAAGCCCTTATCCAAGATTATAAACCTAAATTCTAGGGAAGGCTGTACAAGAAGCATAGACAAGTGCATATGTGTGTCCACTTAAAGGTATGCATATATTGGTTTGTTTATATAGCTTCATAAATATATACCAATATCCCCATTGATGTGAGATCGCCTAGTAGTTTACCCCAAAGAAACAAAGACTCAATCTATGTGCTCTTAGCTTTTGTTCTCTCGTATTTTAGCTGATGTTGATGATTCGTCAAAGTCTACAAGTACTCATCTGGCAGGTTGTAAAACGCAGGCCCAGATGCAAAGGGAATCTGAGTATTTGTGGAAACATTTTAGAAGTCATAGTTTGAGGATCTCTCTCTCTCTCTCTCTCTCTCTCTCTCTCTCTCTCTCTCCCAATTGCATATTTGAAGTAAGACTTTATTTGGACCAAAAAAGTGTTACTTTTGTTGTTAAAAGTATGTTTCCCATTGATCTACAGGAGCCCGGTTTTATAGGGAATGGCATTTAAATTATATGGTAGATGCTGTGATAGACAACCAAACCCGGCTCTTCCAGCATTAGGAAGTTTCTCTCCCAGCTGTTCAGAATGATGCTGCAAGAAGATCATCCCTAGTTGCCATCCATTTTGAGGAATTTCCACTGATTTAAAAAACAATCCCTGATTCCAGGTCAGTGTGTATCCATAGGAAGCCAACATCCAATGATTAATCTATGCCCATGTAGAAAGTATTGATCCTCTTGTTTTAACCCAGAACAAATTTGAGCAGCCATCTCACTCCAAAACACTATGCAAGGATCATTTCAGCCCACTGGGAAAGCATCACTGTGAAATCCGTAGAGCACGCCTACATAGGTATCTGATTCATTCATCTGCATGTCAGCGTCCACCGCTGAAAAACCCAAAATCTAACATTAAGTGAGCCTATATCCTGTGGTCTATGTGATGTGTGGCACTTCCCAATAAGTAAAATAACTAAGAAGACTGTCAAACAGATAAACAAGGTGGTGTGTGTGTCACATGCTAAAAGCAGACTGTTCTAAATTGGCAACAGATGGAAACTAATGGTCTGTGAGTTGTGAGTGAGTTAGCACAAAGGAAACTTGCAAAGCCACACTGGCATGATGCTAAGTAGAAAGATGTCAGCTTCTGCTGTCACCTGCCTAACCAAATACTGTTAGCAACCCTTATGTCTGACAAGGGCTTTAAGAAAACAACAGGAGGTGTCCGCAAAAGTCTGAGGAACCCCATAATTGAAGAGACAAAGTCAAAGAATCTGGTGTCATAACAAAAATCCTTATCACCAAGATCAGTGGAAATCACTAAAGTGCAACACTCACGTTCCGAGTGGTGAAAAGCTAAAATATATGCAACTGATCTGTTTATTTTAAACAGACAACAGCAAAACTAATGTAAAATCTATTTATCACATTCCTAATACCAATTTCTGTCTTAGTTACATTTTTTATTGTTGTGATAGAACACCCTGACCAAAAGCAATACGGGGAAGAGCGGGTTTATTTGGCTTATTGGGTTTGGTTTATAGGTTACGGTCAATCATGGGGAAGCCAGGGCAGGAAGTGGAGGCAGTGACTGAACCAGAGAACACAGAGGAAGGTTGCTTACTATTCTGCTCCTCATCGCTTGCTCAGTCTGCTTTCTTATGCTGCTGAAGACCATCTCCTTAGAGGTGGCAGTGCCCTGTACAATGGGCTGAGGACTCCTACATCCATCACTCATCCACATAATGCCCTACAGTCATACCTGTAGACAATATGATGGAGGCATTTTGATAATCAGTTTTTTTCTTGTGTCAAACTGACAAAAAAAACAAACAAATAAACAAATATGGGACCAGATAATAAATGTGTTTAAATTGGAGTGCCAAAGTCCAGCTGGTATATGCCATAAAAGCAAGCATGAGCTTGTTATGAATCTCATGGATTTTCTGCAAGTCAGCATCTTAATTACTGACCCAAACTTACTCTGTTATCTAAAATATAGCTCAATATCAGTAGTAGACAAATATTGCTTTGAATTTTAAAATATAATCAAAATGCTTAGACTCACTCCAAACTTGAATAACCACTAGAGATTGAGTGAAAATGGTTCTCCTTTCAATAACTCTTTATCATAATGGGCTATTTAATAAAATAGAGTATGAATTATTTAACTTCCTGCTATAAGACATGTAAAATATCTGTGAATGGGTAACAAAATTGAGAAATACAATTAAAAATGTAAAATAAAATACGCACCTTGCCCAGAAAGTAATGGAGAAACGAGACACAGTATCTCAGAGTTTAACTGGACTCGGGTGGTGTTAAAGCTTAGGTTCACAGAAAGAAACAAAACTAAGCCCATGAAGTAAATAAGAAGATCCTGTGCATTTGGTAAAATGAGAATGCAGAAAATATTTGATTTCATACTTGAGTAAAAGAGAGATAGAGAAAAATGTGTGTGTGTATATATATATATATATATAAAACATAGAGACAGGCAGACAGACAGACAGACAGACAGACAGACAGACTGACTGACTTAAAAATGGAAAGGAAAGGTAAGAATTTGTAGAAATGGTTACAATGGTGGAAAATTCCAAGAGTCAAACAGTCAAACAGTTTAAAATATTCATGTAGTTGTAAATCCCTCCCCACTCCTAACCTTCAGTACAGAGCCTTGGTATGTGAGTTATGGGAAGGAGGGGTGCTGTGGTGTGCATTTTAAAGAACTGAGTGTTATGTGAAGTCTTGTGCAAAGAAAGAGTCAGTGGTTGGATGGTGAACCTGAACAATAACTCAGATCATGTTAGACATATGTATAAAAACCACAGTGTAACTCATTATATGGTCAAATCAACACACGCTAAGAATAAAATAGTAAAATACATAACTAAACAGAAACTGTTTAGGAATCTGCTGGCTCCACGGGGAGCACCTTGCATTTATGGGAATCATCACCTGGGGGACACAGTCTGACATCAGCATAGTAAAATACCACCCCACATTTAGGGCTCTTTTCCGAGCATGTGCTGGTGCATCTTACATTTTAAAATTCATTGAATACCAGACCCTATTAAATATAACTCTGGTATTTCCGAGGACATGTTTGAACTTCAGTGTGGGTCTTTCCATAAGGTCAGGAATCTGGGTTTTGCTGATTCAAACTTCAACACCAAGCAGCAAGGACAACCTCTCCCTGTGCTCAAGCCCCTCCCAGCAGCTACAGATCCTCATTAACTTCAGCTTTGCAACCGCCGTGGAACCCCTCATCCTATACCTGTCCTCAGGTACCAGAGGCCATTTTCATTCCAGTTCTTTACAAACACATCAGTCATGATAAACACAGACATTTACAATGAGGCACTGATTCCAAAACAGAGAGATTCTATCTCCGTTGTCTTATGAACAGAAAAGAAATCCCTGTCAGGAAAGGACTTCTGTGCCCTGGCTCCTCCCAGCCTTTCTCTGCTTGGGGGTATCCATTCCTTGATGAATATTTAACCACTCCCTGCAAGTCTTCCTTAACTTTTAGAGATTTTTGTCATCCTATCTTCTTTTGAAAGTGGGTAGCTCTTAACTTCCTCTCACCGAAAAAGTAATAATTTTCTTTAAAAAACCACAAACCCACTTTCTGTTTCAAAATTTGTTCACAGTTGCTGCACCACACGGCCAGATTTCCAGAATATGGCAAAGGATGCTAATTTATCTTCTTGCCTCCTGGAAACTTCTCAGGAAGGAAATACTAAAGAATAATGGCTAGAAAAGCATTAAAAATGGTTTGCTTTCCATAAACCCCTTTAATTTGTGAGTTTGTATCTTTTGCAAGCTATACCTAGCTCTTGTAGAGTACACATTGCTGGGTAACATCTACCTTTCTGTTCTTGCATGTTGAAGTAGCAATATGGTTGCACTTCCCATCCCTGGGCTCTAAAATATATGCTTATTTCAAAACTTAAATTAAGATAGATATAAATTGAGATGGTGAAAAGGAGCAGAGACAAACTATTAAGTCTCTGTTACTTGTTGATCAATTTGGATCTTTTTAGGAAAAAAGGGGGTATTAATAATTACTTTAACTCAATATAATGCCCTGTGTAATAACAACATATGATTACTGTACATTAGTAACACTTGATATAGAACCTTGCAGCAATTCCATGAACCTGTTCTATAGTTTTCCTGCCTATTTGGAAGGCATGGCACCCCATTATACACAGTTGTATGCCATCTTTTATTCACATGAAAGGTATGTTTGCCTCTAAGTCAGTACAAGTCTAGATAGTCATTTTCATTCATATCTGCTATACAAATACCCATTTAATAGCTCTTGAATTACTTGACTGTAGTATCCTTTAGATTAATAAATCAGTTAAGTTCAAAATACTTATTAACATATTAATTAAGATTAACTAGGAGGACAGGAATTTTGAATTCAGGCATTTTAAATATATGCATATTTCTTGATAAATCTTGAGGATAGAGGCCCAAACAACTATGTCTCCTATATACTTTTTGCATGCAGCCTGGGAATAACTTCAAGCTCTATTTAGTGTTCCCGCATTTTTTATGTCAACATGCTACACGGGCTTGGGATACCATGTGGACATTCAAAAGTTTTTTTTTGTTTTGGATCATTTTGGATTTCAGATTTTTAGAGAAAGAATGTTTAACTCCTATCTTTTCGCTTTTTAATTTTTGTATTATTCTCTCATATCCTACATCCTGACTGTAGTTTCTTCTCTTTCCCTTCCCTCCCGGTTTCCACCCCCAACTTCCCTTCTCCCCCATATCCCCCTTCCACTTTTCCTCTGAAAGATCAGGCCTCCCAAGGGACATCAACCAAACAGGACCTACAGACTAGGCAACCAGCAGGAGGAAAAGGGCCCCAGAGCCTGCAAGAGTCAGAGATGGCCGCTACTCCAGCTGTCAGTACTTCCACAAGAGTACATACATGCAGAGGACCCAGGTCAGGCGCATACGTCTACAAGTTTGTAACATCTACAAGTCTTTGCCTTTTCTCAACACAAATTTCTAGAGGAAGAATCTGAAGGTTCGAGGCATGTAACTATTTGAAGATTGATTTGTACATTGCTTCCTTAAGGGCATCAAGGGTATGTGCCCAACTGAAATACGTGAAATGTCAATTTCCCTGTAACTCTGAGAGCAATTATTTAATAAAAAGTAGCTATGGACCATTTTAATTCACTGTTTGGGGATGGGGCTCATTGACACTCGCCCCTGCAACACAGAGTAGAATACTCAACTGAATATGGCTTGTGGGAGAAAGACTCCTGTGGATAGAGAAGCTATGAGATGCTGTGCAAAAGCTACTGAGTTTTAGAAAGTTTTAAGTGGTTAAGTAATAAATCCATCCCTTCAGTGATTTATTTTGATATTGCTCTCCTTCGTTTTTACATATCTATTAATACTTTCTTCTAATGCTTATGGATTTATTTTAAACTTGGATTAAACAAAAAAAATCTAATTTTATCTTACATAAATAATTAGCTGTGTAATCCATTGCTCATTTCCCTAAAAATCTCATATCTCATTTTTTTTATTATGTCTAAATCTCTAAGCTTTGCTCCAGGCTGTTTCTGAACTTTTTCCTCTTTAGTCTTCTGCTACTCTAGAACCTATGCTAGCTACACTTTCATGATATACATATTTTTAAATATATTTTTAATATTAATGGGCCCTGCATTCTTATTCTTTGCTGTGTTTTATTTTTTACTGTTTTTCTGACTCTGTATGCTAAGATATTTTGCGTACTACATGGAAGTGATATAAAAAGAATAACATTGAAATTGGATCATTAATGATCATTACATTCTAAAATCCTTGACATTCTTGGAATATCCATTCACATAAAAGCCTATCACGTAGTTAACTTTCAACTGCTCTTACCCCAAGACGAATTGATAAATACTTTCAGACATGACACTTATACATTTAATTTAAGAATTAAACACAACCTCTGGCACTGGGCCAAGAGACACCTTGTTGTAAGTATTGTTCTTATATCAGTCAGGGGCAGAGCTGATGGTGCTTGGGGTGTAGCATGAAAGCCAGCACCGTCTTATGCCTAGGACATCCAAAAATCTAATCAAATTCAAGCAGCCCATCACAAGGGGAGTAAGACAGACAGATCTGTGGACTGCCATACCACCAAGAGATCTGCCCTCTAGTACAAGGCACAGGTGGACCATAGACCCAGTGCTGCCGTGTCACTCTGCGTGGAGTATCTTACACAGGGGCCCGCTAGCTGCGCCCAGTCTATAGCAAGAGCCACCACGAACGTGTGAGTGCATGGCGCTAGATGGGAGAGAAAGAGAAGTGGAGCAGCTTGAGCGGTATAAGGAGAGATGGAACTGGAGACTTAAGAATGAAAAGGAGTAGCTGTTTGTGAGTGGCCAGCCATGTCACCTTGGGTGATGGTGAAGAAGGTCACAGCCCGAGCTGCTGCCAAGAGGCATGTCGGAGTCCTTGGCTATGTAGCAGCAGTTAGACTTCCTTGGCTCGTATTACCACTCAAGAACACAGAGATGTCCCTGGTCAGGGCAGGCCCTAGGGACCACATCGATGTCCAGGGGCAGTGTGTAACTGGCCTCACCTCTCACCAGATGTGGTGTTCTCGAGAGTTAGCTCCATAGCGCACCTACTTGGGAGAGTAGGTCCTGGCCTTCGTCTCAGCAGCGCGCAGTAGAGTTAGCCTTGGTGGTAGGGATGTGCGTGAGCCTTCCCCGAGAGCATGAGTATGGGAGAATTGGCCCTGCCACTTGTCTGCTGTGGGTAAGCATGGGAGAAGAGATGATGCCCAGCCCCCAGATCCCCACTACCACCACCTCCGCCACCACAATCTCTGGCAATCAGAAAAGTGGCCCACAGGGTCATGAGCTCAAGAGAGCTATCCCTGTCCCTCAAGAGCTTCAACTGTTAGGAGAGGGAGCCCTCTACCTCGTCTGGACAGCACAGCAAAGCTGGTGCTGGGTGGCAGGGGTGCAGGTGAGTCAACTGCAAGAGCAAGGGCACTGGAGAGCTGGCCTTGGCACTCACTCATCTGGTGTGATATAGCATGAAAACAACAGAGCTGACACTTGCTCCTTTGATGGAAGCATTCATTGGGTGACCTCACCAGAACAGGGCTGGAGACCTCCCCCTGGTGGTGAAAATCAGGTACCGCCTAACACCCAGGCCCAGATCTTAGGCCCTAAATTAGTCCACCCCAAAATCTATATCATCTGCAAATGGTTGAGACATGTGAAAGGGCCAGTCCTCCTGTTTCAAAACGGCATAATCTCCATGACACAGGGCAGCAACAGGATAATAGGAGGAGTCCCTGTGAGGTTCCAATATTGTTGGTGTCACAGAAGCCACAGAGATATCAAACTAGGCCAATGACTCATTACAATGAACATTCACAAGTGAAGATGTGTGGACAGAGGGATATATTGTGGGACACACTGTGACATACTACAGTTTCCACAATGAGATGTCTTCTATGCTTTGTTTTGGTTGTTGTTGGTGGTAGTGGTGATGGTGGTGTTG
Organism: Mus pahari; assembly: GCF_900095145.1. Classification (NCBI taxonomy): domain Eukaryota; kingdom Metazoa; phylum Chordata; class Mammalia; order Rodentia; family Muridae; genus Mus; species Mus pahari. The sequence continues at coordinate 60,351,720 of NC_034603.1, forward strand.
GTGGGAGAGAGAGAGAGAGAGAGAGAGAGAGAGAGAGAGAGAGAGAGAGAGAGAGAGAGAGAGAGAGAGAGAGAGAGTGTTTATGTGTTATTTGGGGGAAGAGGTTGTGAGGGAGAATTGTGGATAGGAGGGAAAAGGCATATGAGCAGGACTAGGATGCGTGAAGTGAAACTCACAAAGAATCAATTTAAATTTTTAAAAATGAATTAAATTGTTGTGGCTCTAGTGCTGTTTGTATTTTGATGTGAATTCCGATTTCACAGGAGGGGTTGTCTGGAAAGAGGAGTGAGTCATGGACTCAGGCGACTTCTTGTGAACCTTCCTTTAATGAGTAAAGAAACCAATCACTGGGTTAGCAGGCGGGACTTCCAGGTTGGTGGGAGGAAGAGAAGAGGCAGGAGAGAGAAATGGGTTTTGGACCAGGGACATCGAAAGGACAAGATGTAGCTGCTAGTGATCCCTGGTCCACCAGGATTCACCATCGGAGGATTTAGATTAAATATGACTTACAAGAGTAGGATTCTAGTTGTTGAGTCTAGCAACTGAGTTACCCTTGACTCGGAACTAAGTTTGTGTGGTGTTTTCTTTCGCGTGGCAGCTCAACTGGGCTCCAGAGAGAAAGTATGGAGGCAAAACGTGAGTTTGCAAGAAGTGTACCCCCAGAAGGCCTTGGGGATTTTGAAGCTTGGAGTTGGCGTGGTAGTGCCTGCCAGTGGGAACTTAGCGAGCTAGGTGAAGAGATGTCAGAGCTGTGGCTCAGAGAGTCTTCAAGAGATGAGAACGGGCTTGCCATGCCCACCAGGGCCTGCCAGAATAACATGGATTCATTTTTAATATTTCCCTCAACATTAAGACACTTTACTGATTAGAAGTTGAAGGTTAGAGGTAGAAGATTTTCCTAGTATATATGAGGCCACAGTCAGGAAAATAGACCAAAGCTCAAGAAGAAGAACTTCTGTGGAACCATGAAAGTATCATATAAAAATCTAGCTATTTGTTTATTAACAAGTTGGTCTTAAATTTCCATCAGGAATTTGAGTTTTAATAGTTTGTTCATATTGTTATAATATGTAATAACAAGAATTTCTATGAATTAATATTTTAGGGAAACATTATCATATGATAATTCTGAACATGATGGATGCCTATCTACGTGTGCAGCACCGGGGAAAGTGAAGCAAGAAGAATAGAAACCGGAGACTCCTATGTGCTAACCTTAAGGCCACCTTGGAATACATAGAGCATAGACATCTGCTCTCCCAAATGTGCTATGTACACCATGCATTTCAGACACATGGTCTGGAGGCTCCTGCGCTGTCCCTGACTTCACTTCCTTCTTCCTGAAGACTGACCATGAAAGTGATATCTGAAGATGTCATGCAAGCTTCCAAAGCAGGGACATAATGAAGAGTCCATTATTAGTCCAGCATAATCTCTAACTACAATTCAACATTTAGCCTGATACCCACAGGTCAGTGCCATCCTAACCCATCATCTAGGAAACTTCTCTTTCTGAAAGAACAGTGACCTTTACAGAAAAGCACAACCAATTAAAACGCAGAAACACAGAGCCCAATGCCGATGGATAGATCTACCAAACTACCACTACATCAGAAAATATTACACAAAGATTGTGAGAGCCAAAGGATTGGGAAATTTAATGAGGCTATGACTTATCAATCAGAAAGTCAGAAGCTAAATCCTTAAAGTCTCACCAAAATGACTGCCTGAACGTTAGCTGAACAAGGCATTGCCAAAGGCATGCCAACGTGGATGGGGAACCACCAACAGTCTGCACTCTTACACAAAGAACTACAGGCAACTCAGGAATGCTGGGAATGGGACAGATAGATTTCCCTAGGGAAGAGCTCACTGACTAGTTATCCAATACAAATGGTCAGCCATGGAAACAGACATACAAGTAACTCTTTACAGACTTGGTGGATTGTGTTTTGGGAAATTTATGTATATACCCACATACATATGCATGTGAAAAAAAATAAAAGAAATGAGGTCATGGATTTGAAAGAGAAGAAGGGGTATATGGGAAGTTTTGGAGGAAAGAGACAGAAAGAGGAAATGATATGATTATATTATAATCTGAAAATAAAAGAAAAAGTACACAAAAATGAAAATTTTAAAGGTCATATAAAATACCATATTGGAACATATTTGAAGACAATGGGATTTTGAGCTCCTCCGATTTCTTAGTTAGGGTTTAGTATTATTAGTACAAGAAGTTCAATAAGAAAGCTATTTCTCAACAACCTTCCAGCTTTGTTCTAAGCACAGGCTTAGATGAAATTTTGCCTAAATGCCTATTAAAAGAATAATGGGAAGACAGGAGGATCATTTTAAAAGGTGCAGGTGGAGATTCAGAGTCATCCATTTTAAAATTTATGAACAGCAGCAGTAATTTAACTTATGATGGGAACAATTTTATTCCCATTTCCACGAATGCTAATGTTCACATTTCAGTTATTACAATTAATCTGGTGCAATTATATTATGTGAGCTTGTGTTCAACTGTACTGATTGATAATACCAACAAGCATTAAGTGTAATTTTGTGATCTGTGACACTATACAGCTATTTAACATCTAATAGGGATGGGTTGATAGGGTATCCTTTTGACCCCAAATGTGAATCCTATTAGGAACTGTACTGGCTAGTTTTGTGTCAACTTGACACAGTTGGAGTTATCACAGAAAAAGGAGCTTTAGTTGGGGAAATGCCTCCATGAGATCCAGCTGTGGGGCATTTTCTCAATTAGTGATCAATGGGGAGAGGCCCCTTGTGGATGGGACCATCTCTGGGCTGGTAGTCTTGGATTCTATAAGAGAGCAGGCTGAGTAAGCCAGGGGAAGAAAGCCAGTAAAGAACATCCCTCCAAGGCTTCTGCATCAGCTCCTGCTTTCTGCCCTGCTTGAGTTCCAATCCTGACTTCCTTTGGTGATAAACAGCAATGTGGAAAATGTAATCAGAATAAACCCTTTTCTCTCCAACTGCTTCTTGGTCATGTTTGTGCAGGAATAGAAACACTGACTAAGACAGGAACCCACAGTTAATTATAGTCTAAAGATAATGACATTTGCTTATTAGACAAATATTTATTGAGATGGTACATAGGCCCATACTTAGGGTAGCAACACTAATATCTCATGAGAATTTCAACTTTCAACACAAAGAAATATTAGTGTTTTGCTGTTCTTTTCTTATGTAAATTCCATAGCAACTATGTTAAAATATATATCATCATCATTATAAAAAACATGCTAAAGTACACTTACCAATGTTAATGACTAGACACCAAAAAAAAAAAAAAAAGATAAGTGTTGTAGCTTGTATAACATCTTTTATTCTTCTCAAGCGCAATATTCAGTTCTTCCCACTATAATTATGCTTCTAGTTACTGGTGGATTCTGGAAGCATAAAACATGCTTGTTCATGCTGTCAGAAGCTTAACAAATAAATGAAACACTAAATATTTAAATGCTGGTTCATCTTAAATATGTGGAATATGTGGAAACCCACACAAGGAACATCTTATGACAGTGGGGAAAAGCACAATTCAGTAATAAACGTAATTTAAATAACTTCAGGTCCACTGCAATGGAGTCACATTACTATGAGCTAAAGCCCATGAAATGGAAAACCGAGAATAAATCTTCCCTTTTTTCCAGTGATTTTTCCCCCCCTGATACTTGTCAGAGTGATGAAACAGCTAAATAATATGCTCTTTATCACTTCCTCACTTACATAATTCATCAACAGCGTACCCTGTCCATTCTGCATGTCTATAACCTATACCAAGAATTTTCATCTCTCTCCAACTCCAACATCTAATCTGTAATCTATTCCATTAATACCTAACATCTAGGCTATGGAAACAGCAACCCAACTGAGCACTTTCCTGCTCTTCCTACCCACTGAAATCAAATACATACTGTAGGCAAGTCATCTCTCCTCTCTCTCTCTCTCTCTCTCTCTCTCTCTCTCTCTCTCTCTCTCTCTCTC
>NC_034603.1:60355811-60381233 GCF_900095145.1 Mus pahari
TCTCTCTCTCTCTCTCTCTCTCTCTCTCTCTCTCTCTCTCTCTCTCTCTCACACACACACACACACACACTTCATTTCTTTTTATCCTGAACTTCAACACTTCTGAAATTGAAATTCATTGATTGATTTCCACTTTCTCACATTCCAGTAGTTTTAGAACAAAATAAAAACTTAAAAGTCCCTTTTTTGTAGCAAAGCACAGACACAAAATGACTCTTTATCATCTACAAAGAACAGCTGAATGTGTGGTCACCAAAGTTTTCAGGGTTGGAATGTTAATCTATGTGATCAAGCCATCATACGTATCCTGGGCCAGCATGACATATTCATACCATGTTGGACATATTGTTTTATTTCATGTTACTTTTTTTATTTTCAAGAATTGCATCTAATTGGTGGAATTAGGACTGTTCCTAAAGTGTAGGAAAAGAAGTGTTGGTTTGGACAGAAACTATTTGAAATCTCACTTCTAACAGTTACTAACTGAAAACAAGAGTTTTTCTGCTTCTCTTGGTCTGAGTGGTCACACAGTAAGCCAGGAATAATGAATACATATATTGCAAGAGTATTGTGTGAGCAAAGGAGAACTAAGTCCCCAAAGAAGAATATAGAGTAGAAATTCAAAACATTTTAATCACTTTGCTCTTAAGGAGCCCAAATTAAACTCTACATGAAGACTGTCATTTTTTAAGCAATCTTATGTATTGACCTTATTAACGAACAATACTTTCCTAAAGGTAATGGTCGATTTATCATAACCATATCTCAAAAATCATATTTTGTGTTTGTAGATCTAAGATTTCTTTTCATTAATATGATAATAACAGTAATGTGGTGTTCCTCTCTACAATATACAAATACTGACAAGCTGTTCTCATCTCATATTTTGACTCTACTGGGAGCTGGTACTGCCACATTGTCATGAGATTTCCTCTTGATTATTCTGAGATAGATTGAGTTGCAACCTTGCATGCTTCAGCAACTTTTCCCCTTAGCTTCAATAATAGCATTTTCATGTCTCACCTTGGTTCTAAGGACAGAAAGTCATACTAATCATGGAAGAAGACAATGCGACATGTTAAGTCAGGATAAAGTCCTTAAGGGAAGATTTTAAAAGCCTACTTTGAAACAGTGATCTCATTTGGCATGAGAGCTATATGGTACAGGGACAGTTGGTAGATCATCCCAAAGGCTGTGGGAATTTGACTTAGGGGCTTTCTGAATTCTTCCCTTAGTGGCTCTCCTCACGTGTCTAATGATGTATGGGCAATTACACCTTAATGGTCCATAGAAAAAAATGACAGTCAACTAGAATGACAAAGCACAGATTTACTCAAGAGGGCTAATTGCTCAAAAATGATGAGATCAGAACAAAATATGGACCCTCTTATGAAACCAGGTATCATTAACCAACAGAGAAATCAGAAGCTACACACCCCTTCATATCTTAGGAGAAAGTGAAACTGGCTTGATATGCATCCAATTTTCTACTCAGGATTCATCTGTTTTACAAAAGTTCAATTTTGATTGCCAAACTGTGTATCACTTTGGGGAAAATACTTAACAAAGGTTTTTATTTTGTATTTTCATGTCTCATTGCATTATAAGTATCATAATGACAGTTCTGAGTACTAAAAATGTTCAGAGAAAACAGAGAGCAGACAACTGTGCCATGAAAGCACAGGTGAAGGGTTATGTGCAGGAAAGAAGACATATAAACACAAGCTGGGAGATGTGGGCACAGACAGGGCAAGGGGAAAATAGAATGAGTTAGACTGAAGTATAATGCTGTATGTGTACAAGAATGTTATAATGAAGCCCCCTGGTTTATTTATCTATGCTAGCATATATATACTTGTGTATGTATAAGTATGTTTGTCTGTGTGTATAAACATCTATGCATGTTTATATGTGTGTGAAAGATGTAGAGAGTCTTTACAAATATTTTCTACCTTATTCCTTGAGTCACTGTGTCTCCACAGAACCCAGAGCTCACCAGTATGAAAAGCCCAGCTATCAAGTTTGCCCTACGGATTTCCTTTCTCAATATTCTCCACATAAGTGGGCCACCATGTCCATTCAGCATTTAATGGGTCCTGAAGATTCAAATCCAGGTCCCCATTTTTAACAATCCACGTTTAATTTTTCCAATGATTAAATTTATAGAATTAAATGACAATTTTATATTTGACACAAATATTTCCACACTTAGCCTCATTTTTCTTTCACCACTCATAGGTCCTGACTCTCCATCTTCCAGTGAACAACTCTGCAACTTCAAGGACCAAACTCTTTCCCTAGTCCTTCAAGTTCAACAGCATCCATTGACCTGTACATTAAAGACAATAAGTTATATGAAGTGTTTTGTAAAGTTAGGGAAATGATCTATAGTATCTGAGCTTTGGGTTTTGAATGTTTATGACATTATTAAACATGCAACAAGCAACCATTCAGCAGAAGCTGTCTGGAAAGGATGCTTCGTCAGATGGAGTTCTAGGCTGATCTTTCCCTCCACAGATGATCTTCAAGCTTCCTATTCCCACAGAGGTCAGGGATAAACAATAGTGATTTCTGTTAATAATGGTTCGAATTCTCATTGCTCTCCAGAACATGGCACTTTTATAATCATTGCTTTTCTTCCCTCGCCCAGAGACAGAGCCAGCCAGACCCAGAACAGGAGGATCTGAAGGAGACCAAGTAGAAGCTTTTCACTCTCAGAGTACAACCTAACTGCACATGATAATTTGCCAATACACATTATATTAAGAAAATCATCTTCAGCCATTATACAAAAGGTGAAAAATATAGGTTGTTCAGCGATCATTTATGCTGACCTCATAAGAATGGGAACAAATACATTTCTGGGGGAAATGTCTGAAATTCTTACAGCAGTAATTTTTAATCAACACACAAAACTAGACAGAAAAGAATATTTCAGAGGGAAGTTCTCATGGGACATAAGAATTCTAGTGATTAAAAAAAAGAAAGAAAAAACTAAAGCATGGGGAGTTAACCACTCACTCGGTGTAGAGCATGAGAGCACTGAGCGACGTTCAAACCCCTGCATGTGGTTTGTACTTAAGTTCAGCACTTAATGGCTTTCATAAAAACCAAGGAAAAATGCAACAGCATTCTTTGTCCTCAAAATTTAAATGTCAATGGTGAAATGTAATATAGTGGATATTAAAATTATGTTCGCATCAAAAAAAAAAAATCCTTTGCTTCCCAGAGTTGTGAATGTGATACAAAACTCTAGCCAGAAACCACAAAAACAGGCAAGCATGCTCAAATGCTATTTAATTGAACCATGCCTTTGACAGGAAACAAACCACATGCAATTTAAGGCTGTGGTTCAGACATTATGTATTATTGATTAAAGAGAAGCACGTGGGCTTACAGTGCCAAGCTCTCAGGTGGAAGGGTTGAACGTGTGTTAAGAAGGAAAGGACAAGAACAGAAGTATCAGGTGTTTGCATGTAACATACATGGAAAGTAAGCAGAGTTAATGAATGAGCAGGAGGGAAGACAGAGACCCGTATAGAATGATACAAAGAGCTTCAAGCCAGCAGCATCTGACAAGAAGATGGTTTTGGGGGGCATCATACAACTTAACTTTTTTCTCACTTTCCCACAAATTATATAGTAAGATTGAGAAAGAGGAATTCCTGATTTTTCTTTTAATAACCTTCAAAATGTGGTGAAGACAACATATATGAATCCAGAGCCATGTTTTCCTCCAAAAGATAAGAGAATTGTTTTAGTACTTAAAAACATCTCAGTGTCACTCTTTGAAGCCATAACACTTTCAATATCCTTGTCTTCTGGTAATTTCCAATAATGATGGATTTGCATCAAGATTTACACCCCCTCAGTCTTTCCACGAGATTGAATCGATGACCTCTACATAGATTTTCCCCAAGTTTTCTTCTTAAAGCATATAAGGAAAAGCCAGTCATTTGGGTATGTTTTTAGGACTGAAGTGTGGCCATCTCTTAATCTAGATTAGGAAAGAAACATTTCTGGAAATGTAAAACAAGTCAAAAATACAAGACTATGAGACTTGCTTAGCAAATGACAAGCAGCCATTTATGTCTAGAGTACAATATCATATTGAAAAAAATGAGAATGATCCCACTTCGAAGTAATGGTCAGTAAGTTGGATTTGGTTCATATGTAACAAGAAGGTATAAAACTTTTTAAAATAAAAGTTACGGCTAGAATTGTATAGAAAAGCAAATATTGCAGCAACAAGACTGTCTAGAAAACTTCAGTGAGGAAATAGAAGTTCTCAACTCTAACCCTCTTAGCATCTCACTACATATATTTCTAGTTACTTTACAAGTGTCTTCATCGAAACTGGTTTTGTGTGTGTGTGTGTGTGTGTGTGTGTGTGTGTGTGTGTGTGTGTGTGTTTGTGTGTATGTGTGTGTGTGTAAGAATATGCTTCTGTGCTCACATGCATGCCTGCATGTGTATGCCAGGTAAATCAGGCACAGCCATTGCTGTGAATGCAGTCTCTTGAGAAGATTGTTTTAATAAGGAAAAGTTTGCAGGACCCAACTTCTGACATAGAAACTACTTGGAGCACACTAGCTAGAAATTCTAAGCACTCCTAACAAAGTATTCTACTTAAACTGCTCTCTCTGTCAGGGAACCTTCAGCAAGTGTTCTACTGATCGTTTCTTAAGGGCAACATCTGTCCCGCCTGTGGCTTGATGTTTCATTGAAATGTTATGAAATGTACAATTTGATATCTGATTTGCACTCCCTCAGAAATTAATACTTTAAAGAGATCTGCCTGAGGGGCTGCCACCTAAGAATTAACAACTGCATTATACCAATGAGCTGCCATTTAAAATCTTATCATGGGAGTAAAACAACGCCATCTGCTACTTCTTGGGACTCCATGCCTGGAGAGACTACATGTGAATTATTGCATGTTACCCTTAACAGACCATGCAAGCATATGCCTCTTCAGGACTGAGTAGCATCTATGTTGACCTTGGCAGACATGCAATGTTGAAAACTAATACCATCCCTTCTATAAGGAACAGAATACATCTCTTTTACAACACTTACTCTCTTATTCATACATTCCTCTGTCAAGTCAATACTCTATATATGTTGAGTTGTGGAAGCTAATGAGAATAAAAATGAGGTTGGGAAAGCAAAAACAGTGATGATTTAGTTTCTCAATAGAAATTAATATATCATAGCACAATAAAGACATCACTTGCTACCAATTCAAAGTCAGGGAAGTCAGAAAACCCTTTAGGTGCTAGAAAACAATATTTAGCTGTGTAATTACCAGGGACATCTTAATACATGAATGAACCTCTAGCATGAAAGAAAGTACCTTCTGTAATAAACGAAGGGACTGTGCTATGAGGATAACTCTACTTCAAAAGCATCTCATTAAGTGTAATGAGACACAAGGCAAAAGTAGACTGCAAGTCTGTAAGGAGAGAAAAGCAGCATAGAACTAACAGTTCATCACAAATTTAGAAACATACCATTTACCTAGAGCTATCATCAAGGTCTCCCTCTATATCATCAATCTGGGAAGGCTGTGGGCCAACAGAAGAATACTCTTTTGTCACGGACCCCTGAACTCCGACCAGCAGAGACAGGGAAAACGCCAAGGAAGGTTCCAAATAGATTTCTTCTTTCTCTCTCCAAGCAGCCTTTTCCTCTCCCTCTCACAAGCAGCTTTCTCTAACCCTCTCCTGGCTCCAACTAACTCCAACTGCTTTCTTCAACTGCTTTCTCCAACTGCCTTCTCCAACTGAACTGTTTATAGCTTTTTCCCACAGCATTCTCCTCCCCCCCCCCCATCACATCCTATTTTCAATCCTCTGACCTAATCCCTCCCCCCTCTCCTGGATCCAGTCAGAGTTCAGCCAGGGTGCATGGTGATAGTCCAGTGACTCAGCAGGTAGGTAGGCAGTACAGGATGGTCCAAGTGTGCAGGCTCAGGTTAAACAGGGATCACGGTGGTCTCACTTGCTTCCCACACTCTTTGGCCAACAGAAAGATGCCATGGCCAGGTTTTTGAGCTAGACCAAAGGAACTTGTAGTGTAACCCTTCCCTGGATCACATTTAGAATCCAGAGTCTCCACTATCCCAATGTTGTCCTGCTGTGAGAAAGTCTATGTGGATAATGAAGAAGTATCAGACTAGAAAAAGGACTCTCCAGGCACCTCATTGTTCCAACTCCTTCCATTTGAGTCATCTCAGTAGAAATGTATTTGGGGGAAGATTGTTTCTTGGCAATAGATTAAACTATGGGCTGAGCCTGAGTGCAATCACTAAGGAAAGGTCTTGAGAGATCAAGCAAAGGATTTTTTTACAGCTAAACACATGAATGTGAGAACAGTGCCTCAGAAGAGAATCCTATCTTCAAGAAATTCACTTCAACCTGTGAAAGGAGCAACAGGAAATGATAACTACATTGTCAACAGAGTGTGTCTGTTCTCGGAATTACTGCTCCGTCGACAGTAAACGAAAGCGGCCTCCAAAGATGTCTATCTCTACATGGCTTGGCAGTCTTGATTAAGAGACACCACAAACATTACTACTGAATCTCAAACAACAAAATTCACATCTCTCATCTGAGTGTGAGCTCACCTTGCGGATAGGAAACATATGGAGTCATCTTTATTAGAACACTAAAATTATTTTTAGCACATCACTTATTAGCACAAGGGGAAACTCTTGAGACTATTACTTCTGCCTTCTCTGACTCTAATGGTGTTGAAGGATGAAATAACTGGGATATGATAACTCTCTAAGAAATATAAATAAGTATGCAACAGATAAAACTGTGATAAAGACCTAATCTTGTTACTATATACTCAAATGTTTTGAAACAAAAGAAAACACTGTTTCTTGGGTGTACACACACACACACACACACACACACACACATACACACACACACATTTTATATAGAAGTAGGTTAGTTAACATATTCCCTTAATCACATATTTTTTACATGGTACAGTTGATTTTAAGCTGTGGTATATTTTAAACCCCCAATGTCTTTGTTCTTTTTATAGACTGTTGAACAAAAAGTTTCACTTTAAGCCTTGGAAATATTTTTCCCTATAGTATGGCCAAGTACAGGTATTTCAGTGGCCCACAATATCACCATGACAACTGATCCAACCCAAGGCTAGCTTCTGTTTAACAGGTTCCAAATTACTTCTATGGATTGAGTGCTTCAGGGCTTGCTGGCCTTGTGAATTAAACAGAGAGCCAGTCAGAGCGATGAGTAAACTAATTTCCACTAAATGTCTGCACTCATCAACTTATAATGTGCAGATCTGGATATCTGGGTTCAGCCAAATGCAATGAACGTCTGACAAGGAAGGAACTTAGGTTCGTGCAAGTAATGAGCATTAGAAATAGAACAGAAGGCTCAGCATCTTGACAAAGGATGCACATTTGTCATTTTTCTATTTGCCCTTTCTCTTAGACCTAGTTTCTCTTGGGCTTCTGGCTGTGTTGTCTCATGTGTAACTCTTTTAAGGCTTTTCTCTGTATCCCATGCAAAAAGGAGAATCCAGATACATTTTTTAAAGAAAAAAAATGGTCTTGTCTCTATGCCATCAATCCCACAGGGTATGCAAATGTATTGGATGGTAGGAAGGGAGAAAAGGGAAGATGGATAAGTGGAAGGGGAGAAATCTGGGCTGCAGACATAGCACCCACATTTAAAGCTGGCATGGTGCACCTGCCTATACTCAAAGCATTGAAAGTAAGAGACATGATAATCTAGATAACTCACTGGCCACCCAGTCAAGCTGAAGTAGAAAGTTTCCACTTTAGTGAGAGACCCCAACTCAAGGCAATAACATGAGAAACAACAGAGAAAGACATCTTTCTGCTCTGCCCTTTCCTCCTACACAAATGCATCTAACATTCATATACATATTACACACACACACACATAAACACACACACACACACACACACACACTACAGAAAAGGACAACTTCTAATTACTTTTAAAGATGAATTAATAAAACTATATTGTCCATTGAGCGACTAAAGTTTGTTTTTCTTAGGCGAGCTTCAGTGGGTAAGTCCAAAGTTAAGTTCTGAGGAAGATAAATAGCTGTGCTAAATAAGGAGAAAACTGGAAAACATTGTGATACGTCATAAGGCATGAAAGGGAACAATTATATTTCATTGAGATCCCATGGGGCTGAGTCTTCTCCATTTCCCCATAGTGGACAGTAAATCCAATAGTCTTACCTAGGGATACATGTGAATGTATTTCTTGAGAAATTTATCAAAGAGCAGAGCTTTGTGTCAGGGCTGATGTGGAACAAGATAGAAAATATATGCTAATAATAGAATAGGATTGTATAGACTAACAATGAACCATCAGGGGTTATATTCTGTTGTCCTCCAGTGGCACAGGAGATATAGATAAAATTATAAAAAAATATATTATGTAAATGAAATTTTATATATAAAAGTGTGCCTAGTATTAAAAGAAGTGCCTTATGTGTCTGTGGAAGGTTAAAATTCATAGTGTGGTTTCTGTAAGCTGGGGAGCCAGGATAATGAGTAGTGTGGCTTTCAAATTACAGTCATTAGAACCACGAAAGTGATAGCTCAAGTAATCAAAAGTTGAAGACAAAAGCCCAAGGACCCGTACTTCTGATGTCTAAAGAGAAGGGGAAATGTGGTGTCTAAATTCTAGTGCAGTAGGAAGGGAGACCAAGAGGTAAACAGAGAAAGAGAAAGGAAATGAGGCTTGGCTTTTGCTCCCCACATTGGCAGACTGCTGAACTTCCTTACTTGGTCCACTTGTTCAGAGGCAATCTTCCTTAGTAATACCTCCCAGACAAATGCAGAAATGATGCTTGACTAGATACCTGGAATCCTTCCCATAAAATGAGGATAACCCAGCCTAGAGCAAAAGGGCAGATGCTCTCAAAAGTTATTATAGATTCAAGCAAATTTTTACCACTTCTCCAGGTCATGAAGCCAATAATTAGATCTGATTTTAACTAGATCTGTTGGAGACAAGGAGTTCTCCATATCACATAAGGAGTACCTGTGAAAATGCTAGAGAATTTTCAGCCATTCATCACTTTATTCTTCCTGAAATTTAATCTACATGTTTTCAAGCTGAATTTATTATTCATATAATAAAAGTTAGTAATTTTATTTTTATTAAAATATAAAAAATTAGATTAAAAGGAGGAACCAGAGATGAATAGAGAAATATTCTATTTATTCTGCACACTTTAATTCTTTACATATGTATTTATGTATGTAGATGGCATGTAAACATGTATGTGTATATATGTGTGGGCACACATGTCCTGAAGTGTTTTTGTGGAGGTCAGAAGATGACTCCACATGTCAGTCCTCACCTTCAATTTGTTTGAGACAGGGTCTCCCTTTAGTTGTTCAGGGATTCTTCTGTCTCTGCTTCCATATTTCCATAGCATCACGGCGATTAGCAACACGCAATACTGTGCTCTATTTGGGCTCTGGGAATTCAAACTCAAGCCTTTAATTTTGAAGAGCAAGTAATTTACCCACTAAGCAATCATCTTTGCCCACATTCTTTATTTGTTCTGAGCAACAATTACTTCATGTATGTCCAAGAAGAAGGCAGTTCTAGTAAAAGGAGACAGATTTTCAAACTGTGGCATATTTTATTACACAACTAGAATATATATATATATATATATATATATATATATATATATATATATATGAATGATGAGTCTGATGTCATTTATGTATGAATTTTATAAAAACCTTTGAGATTTATATAATCATGAACAAGGGTGTCAAATAACTATCCCCAGTAAATAAATATTAGTTCATACATGATTAAACAAAACGATATTAATCACACAGACATGAGTGCTGTCTTGGATAACAAGTAACATGTTATACTCCATTTGAATGTGAGGTGATAGTTTTATTATAAAACACTAGAAATTCAACTGTTTATTTTCACAACAAATAGTTGATTTAGAATTTAAAACAACATAAAAAAGCCTAAGATTCCATATTCCTTAAGTACAAAATTTTAGTAATTATTAACATTAGACTAATAATTAATATTAACTAAGCACTAACACTTTCTACCTCCCAAGGAGACTGAGACTTCTTACTGAAGCTCCCTCTGGTATTTAATGCAAAGTCCATCTTCAAATTCAAGTCTATGGTTTCCTACTGTGCATGTTCGTAGTCTTTCTTTGACTTTCCAGAGCTAATAAATGCATCTCTGAGACTCTAGGATGCTGAGAAAGAACAGGGGAAGCATGATATCTCTTATTAAAATAAATCTGAGTACTGAAGCCCCCACACATAGCTATTTTACAATGGCTTTGAAGACCTGTAGAGGGAATGAAAGTCTCTCCTGGTGAAAACAGATGGACTCTACCTCTGACTTTGAGTGAACACTGTGCATTCTAATCTACCCTGAATTTAAGTTTTAGTCCTACAGGGAGATTATATGATTAAATTAAGTTAGTCCTATAGTGGCTACTCCAGTAATAGAGATGTAGGCAGAAACTTGTCTCTGGCTCTCCTGTGTATAGATGTCAGTCAGGCCCCAAAGCTCCATATGTAATCTCTGGCCTGAGACTTAGGTAGTCTTTTGACCCTGATTTTATTGAGTTTTCCCACAGCGACCACTATATAAAGCTCCAAAGCTCTTGTCTCTGTGGTACTTCCTACGCCCTGTTCTCCCATCTCCTTCCTATCTGGCTATCATTGTACTACTCTCAGATGTCCAGTCTACAGCAGTGGCTAGGAGTTACTATGGAGCCCTAATTGACACAGCATGTCAAGCATTACACAGGGTTTGAACTTAACTTTTTCCCTTTCAGAAAAAAGAGACATAACTTACCATGTTGCTTCAAGTTTAGGAAAAAAAATGATGGTAGCAATGCTTCCCCACCCATTGTCCAAGTCTCTCAATTCAGTCTCCAATGCCACACAAAAAAAAAAATGTCGTTAAATAATTCACACCACTATTTGCCACCAATCTATTAAATGTAATAGGTGAAGTACCCCCTAATTATACACATTCAAGTATCAGAAAATAAATATGTCTAATATGCCTAATTTAAAGGCATACATGAACTAGGGGGAAAATCAGAAAAATAGAAAACTAAAAATGAACAAATGTAGGGTGAAGAAAGAAAATCAAGAAATGGGAAACAGAAACTTTTTCAGGTCACTTGAAATTCCAAAATTGCTGATTCCAGCAGAAGGAAATAATTCAAATTCATTGACATTTCAAAACTAAGATTTCTCTCTCTCTCTCTCTCTCTCTCTCTCTCTCTCTCTCTCTCTCTCTCTCTCTCTCTCTCTCTCTCTCTCCTTTTTTTTTTCAGAAAAGTCACAGGTTTAGTTTGGTCCATAATGGTATCTTACGGTACAAGCACCATAAAGTGGCAAAATACAACCCTTTTCACCAGTGACTGCCACAGTGAATCCCTATGGCAGCACTTTGCCATAGAGCTGTGGACAGCAGTGGATGTTTACTGAAAAGAGTTCGCCGTAATTAATGTCACGGCACTGAATGTCAAAGGAATTAATAATGATTTGCCTCTGATTATAAAGAGCTGCCTATCACAGTGATTATGTTAACATTCAAAAACAACTTGCTTTATTAACGCATTTGTTTTTGAATTGTCAACAGCAATCTGAAAATCAATGAGTTGCATTTTTCAGGATCAAGGATTTCATACAGGTCATTGGTTTTCTTGCTTAAGCTCTGTGGCATAATGATGTTATGCGGGCAGATGATCAATTTCGAAAGGAAAGGAAAGTGAAACTCGCCAAGTAATATTTCCACATTGCCCACTATCCTGTTTAGATGTGTCTGTAAATGCCTAAGTATGTTGGCATCACTCCATTTGAAATTTAGTGTGTGTCAGTATTCATGATCAAAGCTGAAAGTAAAATTCATAAAACACAGTTTTACAGCTAAGGATAGATCAGTGATTTAATGTTTCCTTAGCACACAGGAGGCCCTGAGTTCGTCCCCAGAACTGGAAAGTAAACAAAGTCCTGGAGAAACAGTATTTACTCAAATTCCATACTTTGTACCCAAATCTACAAAATAGCCTGGAAATCTAAATCCACAAAAGTACGGGATATAACATTCTCCTTACCAGAGTGAGAGTTTTTCACAGATCAAAATTTCTTGGCAAAATGTCTTGTAATCAAGTGCATATCGGAGGATTAAAAATCATCATTGATAGTAAAAATGCGGAAATCTGAATTTCAACTTAAAAAATAAACCTGATTCTGAGAGTGGAATGGTATTCTCAAAATTGGTTAATACTAGTCAATGACTATTACCCAACACAAAACAAAATCTTTGGAGTTCTAAGCAAGATGATTAAATTTAGGGCTACAGAAAAAAAAAAAAAAAAAAAAAAAAAAAAAAAAAAAAAAAAAGATAAAGTTGCACTTTTCCCCCACATATGTGTGCAGACTACTTACTACCAGGTGTCAATGTGCCTCTTCCGATGTATGATGAAATGTCCATTGGCTTTTGCCTGCAGGATGAACACCTGAAGTCTCTGCCAAGTTCCTAAATAGAATTAACAGAAATGGAGCTATGAAGCTGCAGTGTAACACAATTTGTGATAGAGAAAGCATGCAAACAATGAAAAGGTGGCTCACTTGAACTGGGTATGACAAACACTTTCAATAAAAGAATCTTGCGGGGAAAACAAGGGCTCCTTAATGCCTTTCTTTTTCCTTTGTTAATTCTCCCATGAGGGGAGTCTGTTTTTATTTCTACACTCATAACATCCATGAACATCTATTCTAACATGAGTGGGAAAATCAGACAAAGTAATAGTAAACTCAGAAGACAAAGGCCTGCGTTTGGGAGGCGTTTATCTAATCAAGATAAGCCTGAGCAAGGTTGCTCTTGTATACTTTGCTTTCTTGCCTGGCATTGTTCTGATTTCTGAAGTGTTGGGGATTAGGAAATGAAACCCCACATTCCAAAACCTCTCCCTCTCCTCTCCCTTAAAGTCTAATTCCAATGTATCCTCTTACAATTTTTTTGTGGAAAGAGTTTGACACCACAGACCTTCTCAAAATGCTTGCAGGTCCCTGGGAATCCTCAGCTCATGCTTTGAAAACCAGTGCTGTCAGTCAGAGAAACAAATAGGTAATAACCAATATTTTCTGTCATTTTTCCATGACTCTGGGCTTTCACATTCCTTATCTCATAGTAACTCAAACAAGGAGTAGAACAGACTGGGAAATTAAGTGTTGGCTTAAACGGCTTGCTCAAGGATACATGTTAGTGTCAGACACAGATTTTAGATTAAGGTTTCTGACTTCAAATCCTTTATCCAACATACGAAACTAATATTTGACGTCTCCTGGGGTTGTGAAAAGTTTCTAAGAGATTAATAAGTCTTTTTTTAAAAGAAATCTTTTCAGTTTAACTTATTTTAATACTTGGTCTACAAATCAGTACTTCCATTTCGTATCAGTTATCAAACTGTTTCTAGGTGCGAACATTGGCAGCCTATTCACGTTCTAGTTCAGCTTTCCTGACTGTTTCTCATGTTTCCATGTGCATGTGCATGTGCATGTGCATGTGATTGTATGTGTTTAAATGTCTTCTTTCTAATATTTTGAATCTTAAGAAGTCCACATTCACAGTGAAGCTTTCATACCCTGGTATCAGCCTTTTCTTCATGAACTTCTGGCTTCCTTGATTTAAGAAAGATGTTTAGAATACAGAATCTCAATTCTAGATTTATCTGTCTCCCCAGATAGGTCACTTTTGCAGATACTATCAGCAGCTAGAGCTAGAAAATATAGACATTTACAACAATCCATGATGTATATATACATGATATGCATACTCTGCCTTCTATCCTCTACCATTTATCCATCTATTTTCTGTGTGTGAATGTCATCAATACTTTATTGTCTGTGTATAAATAAGAGTTTTTAAAGATACCCTTCCAGTAATCTAGCACAAAAGGAATTCTTCTAACTTTTCTCTGGCCTCTGTATAAATTATTTCTCTGACAGAATGAAATTACAATTGTGTTTTCAATCATAGCCAAATATATTTAAAAATTATAAATAGATATGCTCTAAATGTTAATCCTAAGAACTGGAGTGCAGTTACCCATGAAAGCAATTCTATAGTTGGTTTTTTTTGTGTGTCAGAATCTGAGGGGTAAATGCCACACACACACACACACACACACACACACACACACACACACACACACTCTACCTACTCACCCCAGAAAGACAATTCCCAATAGACCAAAGCAATTACTGCACCAAATTGTGATTACTAACAAGAATATAAGTGAGGGGTTATGTTCAGAAACAAGGATAACTCAAAAGAAGTTGCATCACAGAACAGCCAACATCCCCCCCCCCAAAACACACATACAGGTGACAACTTGATCAAACTGCAACCCTAGCTCTCTATACAACTAGAAAACAGCTCCACAGGTCCTAGAAACTCAATTTTCAGTTTCTCTGCTGGACAGAGTCTCCACCTCCGGTAATTGTTTACTGCTTCTGTAGCCCTGGAGAGTGACCCTCCAGAATCACGCAAGCTTCAGCTTTCCTAGACATGTGAAGCTAGTTTACCTCCTGAGTCTCATGAGCTTTTTACCCCTTCCTGAAAAGGATACTTCAATCCAGAAGAAACTGGTACATAACCTACTTAGACCTGGTATCCAACTTAAAACTCACTTTCCCACTCTTTATTCACACTTCTTGGTGCTACCAACCTCATTAATGTCTACTTCCACTAATGTCAAAAGTGCTACAACATGTAGTAATTTATTGGTAAAATTTCTCACTTAACAAAGTTTCTTGCACATAAAATAACTCACTTTGTCTTTAAGAAAAGTTCAATAGTTGTAGGTGAATAAATGATGCAGCAATTATGAGTTCATACTACTCTGGCAAGGGACTCTAGTTGTGTTATCAGTTCTAAGGCTGGGTAGCTCACTAAGTGCTTGGGACTCTAGTTTCAAAGAATCAACATGCTCTGCTAATCATAACAGACACTCTACTTTGTTATACAATTCCCCACACAGGCACACCTATATACCCATAATTAAATAAAAATACCATCTTACAAAGTACAAGAGTTGAAAGCCAGAGGTTCTCTTATAGTTGTTTTGTAAATTAGGAACTTGAGAGTCAGATTCTGTTTCTACTTCTAATTTGTACTCGTAGGAAATATTTTACTTATGTCTAATTATCTCCCATAAATTAGCAAATATTTACTGGTGAAAAAAAGACTGTGTGGAAGATTAAAACAATAGAGATGTTCTCTAGAAAAGAGGTATTCAAAGTAGGCTTTTGCTACCAGTGCTCAATAACCTAAGCACCTACTACAACTACAATTATGTATAGTCTATCCTTAACCTTGAAGAATTATAAGTGGCATAGGGAGACAAGAATGTTTTGACGACTTCTCTTCTGATGCTTAATAAGCAGGAAGTACAGATATATCCAGTTCGTTTGCACTGCCATTGTTCTGATAGCCATTAAAACATTTCACAAGTCGCAGATAACCTGATTATTCCATTTCTAGGACTGCCTGGTGAAAAAGGACATTCGAAAACATGTCTAGTAAGCTACTAAATATATTTGCAAGGCTGCACTACATCCTATTTGAGCTTAAAAGAAAAAAACAACAAAAAATGTTATCTGAGATCACCCTAAAGAATGAGGAGTTGGTCTGAAAGAGAATATTCTTGAATCTGGAACTCAGGAGAGGGAAGTGTGTGGTGGTCATTGCAGTTCATCTTCTGAAACAGCCAAATCCCTAATTAGTATTCACTGAACCTGTGAGCAATACCTCTGAGCAAAGACTTTAAATCAAAAGCTTTGCTCAAAATTCTCATCTCTTTGCAAATCACAATGAATATCAATGATGAAAAAATTACAGCAAAGAAGATTGCAAATGGGCCTCAGAAATCACCCCGTCCAACTCTTGTCACTTTGCAAATGAGAAACCTGAGGTGTAAGGAGATTCATTGGAGAGCCCATGGTCACACCGTGTCAGTAGCACAGTTGGGATGTGATTCTAGTCTTTCTGTTTCCCAGGGGTACAGTTGGGATGTGATTCTAGGCTTTCTATTTCCTGAGGGTTGCTTTTGCTGTTTAAATCAGCTCCCAAACTCAACGTTTTTTTCAAATGTTCTTTTCAGTTTATTACTCACAAATCAGCAATATTCTTACAAAAGATGGTCTTTCTCAAATGCCTTCAGGCCCCTGGAGATGTTACATGAGCATATTTAACATGATACCAGTGGTAAGCAATTTAGAAATGTTGATGAATTAACATAGTGTTTAAAAATATCCCAAATCATTCTTTATGATTTTGGAAGTAATTTTGTTGATATCTGCACCCCCTCTCTCTCCTCCTCTTCCTCCTCCTTCGTTGATTTTTCCTTAATGGAATCAGATGTCTATAATTGGCTATCAATATGAGGCTACAATAAACATGGAAATTCATATATCTTTTTTGTTTGATTGTGTGTGTGTGTGTGTGTGTGTGTGTGTGTGTGTGTGTTTGTTTATGTCTTTCTTTTCCTTGGGGTATGTATCTAGGATTTCTGGGTAAAATGGTGATTTCTTCTTCAGGTAAGTTTACTTCTAGTGTTGTATAAATCTCCACACTACTATCCATAGTGTAGCTGCCTCTGTTCATACTATTGCCAATATCATAGGATTGTTGTATTTGATCCACACCCTCTCCAGCACTCACTATCTCATGGATTTTCATGATACTGTTCTCTCAGGTGTGAGGTAGTATTTCATTTAGAATAGTTTGCATTTTTGGATATATACCAATATTAAATACTTCCTCAATGCCTGCTGGTCTTTTTCTGTATTCTAGAAGAAAAAATTGTTCCCCTCTGTATTCTTAAAATGTTTTGGTTTAGTTTTATGGTTTCTTGATTATTGTTTTGTTTTTCTAACTGGTTTACAGATTTCCCCCCAATCTACAGGCTGCCTTGCATTTTGTTATTATTTTAATTAGTTTTCACATTTGGTGCCTAAATCAATCCACACATCTCCATCTAGCCACACCTGTCTTCTTGCCACATTTCTTTGGGGAATACACAAGATGAAAATGACTTAGCTTTATCTTTGATGTGCCCTTTTATCTGTTCAACTGCAGGTTGGTCATAGTTTTTCATCTTATTTTATGGTAGATTATGTAAACAAATTCATCTATTTTAATCCCAGACTCTGCCTCATTTAAGATACCTTTGAGGGACTCAGTTTAATCACATTTCTGTTCTTTATCATTTCTGAGCCAGTCACATCTCCAAACTGCTGGCTAGCTCTGCAACCTTGTCAAATTCCCTACTGTGAACTCTGTTTTTCCACTGCTTTGTTTTAGATAAGGTTTAGTCCACATATTTGAAGAAAGGCTGAAAGCCTAGTATGTCTATGACTGCTTCTGACTGAATTTTAAACAGATTTCATGTAGTTACCTAGTGATTATACTGGAATTTTATTGTTCAAGTTTAACACATATATGTAATAAGCACAGCCTTTCAAAGACTCTGGTCATTAAATTATGTTTCTATAAATTTTCATTCTTTGCAGATTTTTTAAAAACTAATTTTGCCTGTAGACTAAAAAAACGTAATTTGCATTTCTACTCTACATAGTCATTCCTACATATTCCTGATAGAACTTAATAAACCTTGAGAATTATACATGAATTAAAATAAAATCATAGCATCTTAGTATTGAAGTTTCATTTAATTTGGCTTAGAATCTGTTTTAATTTTTGTTCTGTTGCTGTAAAGAGACACCATGACCACAGTAACTCATAAAAGAAAGCATTTAATCGAGCTTACTTAGAGGTTCATAGAATTAGTCCATTACATCATGGCAGGAAGCATGGCTGCACGCAGGCAGACATGATGCTAGAGAAGTTGAGATTTATACATCTGGATACATAGGCAGTAGGCAGAGAGAGACACTAGTGCTGGCTTGAGAGTTTGAAACCCTAAAGCTCAACTCTAGTGACACTATTCCTCTAAAAAGACCATACTCCACAAATTCCACACCTCCTAATTCCTGTCAAGTAGTGCCATTCCCTAATGACTAAATATTCAAATATATGAGCCCGATGAACCCATTCCTATTCAAATCATCACAGTATCCAAAAGTAAACTTCCTTTATAAAAGTTATATATAATAAAAGATAGGATAAAAAAGCTTCACTTTGAAGTCTTATGCTATAAACAAAAAAAGAAGAGTTTCTTAGTGTGTTAACATTATTATTTTTTTTAACCTGCTAAGGATCATTGGGTATTGGGAGCTGGTCTTTTTTAAATTTTTCTTTCTTTTTCTTTTTTTATTAGATATTTTCTTTATTTACATTTCAAGTGTTATCCCCTTTCCTAGTTTCCTCTCCAAAAACCCCCATCTCTTCTCCCTTCCCCCTGCTCACCAACCCACCTACTCCTGCTTCCTGGACCTAGCAGTTCCCTATTTACACATATATTGCTGTCATGTTTGTAATCAATGAAAAAAATCTGATTATTTTTCTTAGCCCCATCAATATATTGTGAAAGGATAGCTGAAAATGTGTTTTCTTGGTTTGAAGATTCTTTACCTTCATTTCTTTCTTCCTCCTCCTCCTCCTTTTGTATTTGTATTTTTTTTTTTTGGTACAGCTTCTCTTTCCTTGGATAATGTTCACTGCCTTTCACCTTACTACCGCACTGTTCATGTTGTTCCATAGACATTCCAATCCCACATGAAGGCCAAGCGCACAACTATTACATATGTGCAAATGGTAGGTCAGTCCCATGCATGGCCGGTCCCTATGGGCCTAGATTAGTTGATTCTGTGGGTTTTCTTCTGGTACCCTTGACTTCTCTGGTACCTACTGTCCTTCCTCCCCCTCAGCGTAACCTTTGACCGTGGGTCTCTACATCCCTTTTCATCAGTTGGGAGTGAAGCTTCTCTAATGACAAGTGGCCTAGGCACCAATCTATGATTTCTAGCTAGAGCAATAGCATAACTGAAGAAGATCGAGGGAATACAAATTGGAAAGGAAAAAGTCAAAGTATAGCTTGCAGATTATATGATATTACACATGTGTGAAGCCAAAAAAATTCCACCAGGGAACTCCTACGGCTGACAAACACCTCCAGTGAAGTGGCTGGATATAAAATCAACTAAAAACATCAGTAGCCTTCCTATATACAATAATAAACAAACTGAGAAAGAAATTAGGTAAATAATACCTTTCATATTCAATAATACTCAATTCATATTCACAAATAATACTAAATATCTTGATGTAACTAACCAAGCAAGTGAAAGACGTGTATTATAGTGAATTCAAATCTTTGAAGAAAGAAAGGGAAGAATATATCAGGAGATGGAAAGATCTCCCAGGCTCATGGATTGGTAGGATTAACATAGTAAAATAGTCATCTTACCAAAAGCACTCTGCAGATTCACTGCAATTTCCATCAGAATTCCAAAGCAATTCATTACAAACCTTGAAAGAACAATAGAGAAAACAAAAATCTCAGGATTGATGAAAAAAATCCTTTACCATAACAGAACTTATGGAGGAATCACCATTCCTGATTTCAAGCTATACTGCTGGGGGGATTGTGGAGCTCAACCTTGTGAAGGAAAATGTGAGATGGAGAGGCTAGTTGCTACAGGCTCCTGTGACTCCTCAAAGAGCTCTGATCTTCCATTAGAACAAAGATGGCTCCCAGAACACCAATGAGACAGCAAAGAGGAACTTAGGCCAGGGTAATGGCTACTTCCTTATCTTCACAGATGGGCTAACAGGTGTGGATGCCATCCCTGATCCTTCTGTGTAACCTCATTTGTCAGGGCTTTCATGGGAACACAGGGATGCTGTACCAAGATACAATTAACCAGGGATTTAAGAGCTTTGGATTAGGTCAAACACTGCATATAAGTTTATATGCTGCACAATAAACTTAGATTTCCATCCTGATGCTGTTCTCCAGAGTCTGATTCACAGGATTCATCCTATGACTCTATTGCCTCTCACCCTGCCACCATCTTCAATCCTGTTCCTACATACTAAAGAACAATAATATTAAGAACCACATAGTCTTGGCATAAAAACAAACATGTTGACAAATGGAATTGAATCGAAGACCCAGAAATAAATTCACACACCTATGGACACTTGAGTTTAGACAAAGAAGCCAATTTACACAACGGAAAATCAACAAATGGCTGGTCTAACTAGATGTCTACAAGTAGAAGAATGCATATAGATCCATACTGCACAAAATTCAAGACCAAGTATATCAAGGACCCCAACATGAAACCAGTCACACTACACCTGGTAGAATAAAAATGGGGAATAGCCTTGAATGCATTTACACAGGAGACACCTTCCTGAACAGAACACTGACAGCTCGGGTCCTAAGATCAACAATTAATAAATGGGATCTCACAAAACTGAAAAGCTCTGTAAGACAATGAATACTGTCAAAAGGAAGATTCTGATTTTAACTGATGTCAAGCTGAAAAAGAATCCTTACCAAAAGGACATTTTAGGATGGCAGTAAAAACATGGGCAACTTGGTAACTGGCATTCTGGCACAGTAGAAAAAAGTGAGAGGTATGGTGGTAAATCCAGAAAGAGAAGTTAACTTGAGGTAAACACATAAATGTATAAATTTTGTAGACAACAATAAATGCTACGAACATCTATAGGCATCAGTTTACAAGAGCAAGACTTGAATGGACTTGTGCAAATTCATGAGTAGAATATGAAGATAACAGCTCCATAGTTGCCTGATATCAATAAAAAACAGGAATTAAGCTCCAGGTAGTATGCACAGGAGTTATATATCTCATTTAAGATTTGCAATAGGCTGAACAGGTGGCAACATACAGTATACAAATAACTTAAATATAAATATGAGTATAAAGAAATAAGTGTTTTTAAAGTTGATGAAAGTACACAATCAGGGTCATCCTAGAGTATAAGGTTGAGTCTATTTATCCTCAACACATTGACAGACTATTTGTCATTATGAATTCTCAGTATTATATTAGAAGTGGTGTACAGTACAAGGATAAAATGGAAAACACCGTAAGATCACAAGATGGGGAGGAAGACTTCAGCCAAAAGCCAAGGAAAAGCTACGTTATGGATTAATATCGGCTATAAATTCATAAATCTCATCCCTTCATTGAGAGGTCATTTTTTCTCATTAGTCTGAGGTGGCATATGATGCACTTCAACGAAAGGGATGTCATAAAAAATATGACCAGTGATTTCTGTCCCCTGGCCTTTAAATGATGAGAGTTTCTTCTTTGTTGATTAGAAAACCAGCTGTCATGCTTTAAGAAAGGTAGTGATCATTGTTTCTTCAACAAGGACAAGTTTGCCTCAGGAAACTTCTGGTAATAAGGAAATATCTGGAGAATTTTTTTGTTATAACTTGGGGGACATAGCTGTTACATATCTGGTAGTAGAAAGCAAGGAGGCTACAAATATATCTGAAAAGTGCATCATACAGAATAGTCTGGCCAAACAGTCAATAGTGCAGAAATTGACTCTTGTGTACACAGTGAATACTGAAAGAATAACGTATGGAGAGGAGGAGGCCATGGGATAAACCACTGAGTTACCAGGCATATAAGTTGAAGACAATGAATTTTATGTGGCTCAGGCCACAGGTTGGCTAAGTGAAACCACATAAAAAATCACCAGTAAAACCCGAAATTAACTTGAAGTGGTAGAACATACAGTGGAAACCAAACAAAATCCTCATACTGCCAAAATGTAAACACTAATAAATTTAGAATGCTAAGTTTAAATTGATTTTGTTGAACAGCAATAAGTAGGTGAAGCATTACTCTCCTAGGCATGGGTTGTTATATTAATTTATTTGTCTAAAACGTTTACATGGAAATGCAACTGCGTAATTCTTCTAAATTGTACCTTGTAGATACGGCTAAATTAGCATCATCATTATGGTTTATGGCACTCTCCTGAATCCGAACTCATTCTTTTCCATTCTAATGTTTGTTTTCTGCATAATGTCCAAACATTCTATTACTCTGATGAGCATAATATCAACATTCGAAATTATTCAAATGTCTGTTCCCAACACATATTTCACTCAGTTCCATTTTCAAGCTGTTAATTTTTCAAGTCTGGTATTGGACTTCCGTATTTATTAATTTATTTTACATTTCACCTTGTTTATTTGAGCAGTCATTACTCCTTTGCTTTGTTTTTATGTCTTTTTGTTTGGTTTGGTTTAGGATGGGGAAATTTTGCAATTTTTTTTTTCATGGAAGTAGGCAGCACTTATGTGCTGCTTTTAAAGTGTCTTCTCCATGGACTGCCACTGTGGATAAAATGTGTGATAGGCAGACCTGCGGTAGAGAATTAGCATAAAGAAAGTCTTTTGTGCATAGGTGTATCTGTTCATAGAAGGTGAGTGTAATGAGGACAAAACAAGTTCTTCTCCCATGGATTGATCCAACATAAACCAACAGACCAGAAGACATTAATTTGAGATTTCCATTGTCATGGTAAAACAGCAGATTCTGGCACGTTTTAGCTATTTAATATTGTTTTTGTAAGAATGAAACTATTCTATTTAAATTTGAATCACATGATCTCAATTAACTTATGTGAGTTCCATTGCGCACACTCAGTCTGTAACAACAGAGGAGAGATAAATGATGGCTTTAATAGCACATAGCACTATCTGCCACTTCACTCGCACCCTGCTGAGCGTGCCACGATGACCTCATCACAGGGGCTGAGATGGGAGGTCATCCTTCTGGCTGTACAGACGTTTTGCTTCTGGGGGTGTGATTGTAAGATTTATATTTATACATTGTTATAATTCCATCCAGTAATGTAAGGCAATTTTCTAAACATTATTGTAATACCGTTAACAGATAAGAGGGGTAAAAAGTTTTCAAGGCAAAAGGGAAGATATTGTACTCAACTTCAGTGAGATTAACTTCCCATGGATTTTTTTTTTCAAAGAATTCTTAAGGGTAATTATTTTGAGTATTAGTCACTCATTTTTAGAAATATTTTAGAAATATATGAGTATTAGTCACTCATTTTTAGAAATATTAGTATATATATATATATATATATACTTTGTATATTCCTAAATACAACCTGTTCACTCATATCTTAAGATTACTTTGTACTTTGACATTTAAAGTTGTAACTCCACCATGCAGGACATTTACAGCCAGTATTTTTACAACTGAGTCAACTAAGATAGTGATATTTTGGGCCAGTCAGTGACCTGGCAATTTTGAAAATCTATGATATGTTCTTACAGGAGATAATACCCATAGAACTGTTTCTTCATGATACAAACTCTTTTTTTAAAAAAAATTATTTATTTATTTATTTATTTATTTATTTATTTATTTATTTATTTATTTATTGGTTTTTCGAGACAGGGTTTTTCTGTATAGCCCTGGCCGTCCTGGAACTCGCTTTGTAGACCAGGCTGGCCTNNAACTCAGAAACCTGCCTGCCTCTGCCTCCCAAGTGCTGGGATTAAAGGCATGCGCCACCACACATGGCTATGATACAAACTCTTATGTTGTCCCCCAGTGTAACTGATTTGGAAATTTACACCCATTCCCTCAGAAACTAATAAGCAAAGGCTGACGAGGTATGCCTGCATGCCTGTTGCACTTTTATGTTCTATGCACTGAAGCCTCTTGAAGATACTGACTCTGCTGCTGTTATTCTCTGGTTATCTATTTTCCCATCCTTTCCTTTTCACTCTTGATATATATTTGTTAATAATAAATTTTAAGAGGACCTACGTAAAATACATACTCAGAAAGGGGGATAATGTGTTGGAATCTCGTGTACTCATGCCTTGATTTGGTACTTTACTATTAGGGCACAATTACTTCAGTACTATTTTAAGGCAATAATATGACAGGAACTCAGCCAACATATCTCAATCCCACCCCCTCTGTGCAGAGATAAATGTTATCTCAAATTTGATGAGTACTTATTCAGCATATGATCTTAATATTTAAAATACATACCTAGCTGTCCAGGTATTGTGTGTGTGTGTGTGTGTGTGTGTGTGTGTGTGTGTGTGTGTGTGTGTTAATACAGATGCTGGTGTGACACCATGACTTATTCCATGTCATCTTTGGCTACTTAATTTGATTTAATATTTATTACTGGTTCACACTTATTATGTCTGTTCATTGTAACTGCTGTATGAAACTTTATTGAAGTAATGTAATGTTACTTTTGACTTTCTGAGTTGTTGAGTCTTTGACAATAGAAGCAGATCTAGCAAACATCTTTGTAAATGCCTCCTGGAGAATATGAGAAAGAGTATCTGCTGTGTACATTTTCGTGTGTCATAGGTCTGCACAGCTTCCACTTGATCTAACCGTGCCTGGCTACATGGTTGCACAAATCTATCATCCCTTCAGCGCTAAATGGCAGCTTGTATTTTCTCACATTCTTGCATCCTCTCCCTCAGTTAATCTTAGTAGATATCTAGTGTCCTCATACTTGTTGGGCATGAAACACCATCTCAGTTACTTAATTTGCATTTCCTGATTACTAAAGCTAAAGAGCATCTTTTCGTACACTACTTTAAAATTCCATTCAAGTTTTCTCCTCTGAATAGCTTCCTCATGTTTAAGCTCTTTTGTCTTATTGCTTTGGGACCGGTCCTTTGTACAGCCCAAGTATGAAATGTACTCTCCATTGTTCATACTTGCAAGCAAATAGGCTCTGACCAGTTTCAGCGGAAAAGTCATATATGAAAAAGGACAGAAAGGATGAAAAGTCAGACTCTGGAACACTGTGGGTTTGTCCCAGCAAAAATTCAACCACTGAACAGCTGGGCACCAACACTGCTGGCACTGCTAATGAACTTGAGTCTGAAGGCAAGAAACCCTGTGTCCTGTTTCCCAAAGCCAGGGGCTTTTTTCCTAATCAAAGTCTTCCCTGGGTGGCTATGATCATTGAGACCAAGGCCCCTGTCAATAGCCTTGCTGTTTTCTGTCTTGGGGAAACAGAACTCACATAAAAGAGGGCTCCCAAGCCCTCAGAGAGCTATGCAGAATTTGCTTAACACAGCTAATGTTCACTTAACCAATCACATACTGCATATTAGCCACACAAATGTCTCCTTCACAAGCATGGCTCCTCAACTCTACCTTGGTGTTCTGATGTATAAAAGACTCACATCTGCCCTTGGTTTTTGTATTATTCCAGTTCTTACAGTATAAAAGTTCATATTCAGATTCTGCCAGATGTGTCTCTGTTCCTCTGTATCTGTTCTTTGTATGGTTTACCCAAGATCACATATATATATATATATATATATATATATATATATATATAT
>NC_034603.1:60381278-60426696 GCF_900095145.1 Mus pahari
ATATATATATATATATATATATATATATATATATATATATATATATGCACATTATACTCTCACAGGTTTACACAGCTGTCTGCCTCATCAGCCTTCATCTGCATGGGTCTTTGGAAGGCCACTCCATTCCTTTAGTCTCCTGAGATTTGTCTTATATCTATGTGGTAGAATTTTAAGTACTGAAGCGTGGTGCAAATAATATGGCCTAGTGTGTAAAGTTGCTTACCTCTGAGTCTAATGAAATGAGTTCAAGCCAAGTGACCCATATGGTGGAAGGAGAGAAATCAATCCTGCAACTTGTTCTTAGATCTGCCGATGCAACCATGCACACCAGAGCATATACACCTCATTCATCATTCTTATATTCTTAGTTTCTCTCTCTCTCTCTCTCTCTCTCTCTCCCTCCCTAAC
This sequence comes from Mus pahari, assembly GCF_900095145.1. Classification (NCBI taxonomy): domain Eukaryota; kingdom Metazoa; phylum Chordata; class Mammalia; order Rodentia; family Muridae; genus Mus; species Mus pahari. The sequence goes on from NC_034603.1 coordinate 60,381,690, forward strand.
TAAATAAGTAAATAATAAATATAATTTAATTGAAATAAAGCATACCCAAATTAATGTGATTCAAAGAGAGTTCCAGCTTAGACATTACCTATGAACTGAAGAAGATGGAGTCTTTAATTTTATACTCTTTAAGGTAAATCTAACTTTGTACATAAGAATAGCTTGACAATTTTTGCTAAATCTCTGTTTAAAACTGTGTTATCTATGTTTATAAAATGAAATCAGGACAAACTCTGCCCACTCACACTTTTCTTTGATTTTAGTAGCAAGGTTATACTACCATCAAAAAAATAAATCAGATAGTTTTTCACCCTTTTTCTATATCAAAATTTCAAGTAAGGTCAAAGTTAGTAATTCCTTGAAAAATTCATTCTGAAGTTGGCATCTTCATCAATCCAAATTTGACAGTGAGCTTAAACTTCAATGATGGATAAGGCAGAGTCAAGCAAGGAAGGCAAGAATTAGGAAGTGTATTAGTTCCCAGACTAAGACATTCTACACCATGCCCTTAACAAATATTAAAACTGATGTATCTCCCCATCTTCTGTCAATTTCAAAGGATTTGGGCCTTTGGAAGAAAGAATAAGCATGTCACTTAGCACTGCTTTCACCCTGAAGCCTTAACAAGTAAGTATTAATGGCATGCTGAGCTATGGATACCACATGAAAAGCTTGCACTGAATGTGGGAGCATCTAACTTCTGCAAATATCTATCTAGCACAGAGTTTACTGGACAGAGTGAACGAGTACAGAAATACTCCAGACAGTAATCTTAGTAGATGTTTTCCTTGCCCTTGTGAATCAAAACTGAGTTCATAAAGAAGACTCACATCTGCCCTCAGTTTTTGTATTATTATAGTTCTTACAGCATCCCAGATAACTCTACCCATTATGGAATAAATAATTTGAAATAAAATGGAATTAAATAAATGAATATTAATTTGATTGATATATTGTAAGATTTAAAAAAAATTTATCTGTCATCTTTTCTCTATAGTAGTTTATTACCTACCAAGCCCATATTTTACTAGGCCAAATTAGAAGAATTGTACAAGCAGAGAAATAGAATGGAATTTTAGCTATTTACAGAGTTTATTAAGTTATTATTATATATAAAATAAAAGGCTAAATAAGTATGATCCTTGAGATGGTTGTTATATATGAGTTTTATATCACTGTGAAAGGGGAGAAACCAGGCTGGAGAGATGGCTCAGCTGTTAAGAGCACTGGATGCTTAGTCTTCCAGAGGTCCTGAGTTCAATTCCCAGCAACCACATGGTGGCTCACAACCATCTGCAATGGGATCCAATGCCCTCCTCTGGTGTGTCTGAGGACAGCTATGGTATACTCATATAAATGAAATAAATAAATCTTTCAAAAAAAGAAAGGGGTGAGGCCACATTTATATAAATATATGAACTGTACAGAGTAAGTTACATAAAAGTAAGCATGTAAGCATGAAAGAAAGGCAGAAATGAAAGATCAGCATGTGTATAAATGACATCAAGGACTGTTTATTAGCAGAAACTCTAGTTAAAGATTAGAGTTTGTTCAGACATAGTCTGGCTCTTGTATGAATCAGAGACAGGACACTCTGAAGATGGCGAACATCCTTTTTATTAAGGAAAAGAAACAAAGAGTGAATTCAGACAAAATCAAGAAGAGAGAACCAGATGGTTTAGGACCTTTAAGTCTCTTTGAAAGACTCGGAGTGTATACAGTTAAGAGACTCTAAGTCACAAAGCCAGCACTCCTGCCTTCCAAAATAGATTGCTTTTATCATAAGATATGATTACAGATGGCATTTTAATGAGCAAATTTAAATGTCCATAAAGCAAGACTACTGAACATCTATGCTCTTCTTGTTGCTTTCCCCAAATAGCTAGAAGATAAGTTCATTTGTGAACAAAATTATTTAAGACATATTTTCACCTATATTTTCATGCCTAGTGCATAAAAGGGAAGCATCCCCAGTATAGCAGATATATCTTTACAAAGCAGCTATTTCTCCACTGTTTATTACTCTCAAGAGTGATGGCAATTAACGCATCTATATTACAAACAGCAGTTCTCTAGTGTCTGCCACTGAACAAAATACCAAATAATCATTAGATACATTGATGCCTCATAATTTATCTTCATCTTATAATCATTCAATAAATATTTAATGTGAACAATAATGATAGTGCTTTCTTTGCTTGCAACATAGTGAAATATCCCAGAAAAAAAATTGCTGAGTTGCAGACTGTAGGACACATGGTTAGAATCAGATCATCTAATTCCGGTGTTGTGTTAAAGTCTTGTGGAATTCAAAATGAGTGATGAGGTCTGTGGAGAAAGGAAATGAATCTGGATGCCAAATACCTTGTGGAGATTGATGCAAATTCAATAAAATACCTTTCACAGGCTGATTGACCAAATTTAGTGCTATGGTTGTCATGTGGGACAGAACAAGGGTCAAGAAGCAATGTCCCCTTATGAACGAATGTTCCAATAACACAGTAAAGCACTTGAATAATAATGATTTTTTAAACAGCCTGGGGTGAATAAACAAGAAAGAAGACCTCTGTTAGGTCATCTTTTCTAAATATACAGGGAATATGAGGAAATGAATGACATTATTTTCATCTAACTTAAGAATATTAGACTCTGAACTTACAATGGAAATATCTGTTCAGAAAATCTCCTTTTATAAATAAGGGGATCTAAAAGGAAAGTGATTTGCTCAATGTCTACATATTGAGAGGCAGGGCAGACCTGAAGTCTCTAGCTTGGAAGCCTAGATCTTCCATGATCCATACAACACATTACCAATTGCCTTCGTGTCTTAGTTACCTTTCTAATGCTGTGAAGAAATAGCAATACCAAGACATGACCAAGAGTTTATTGAGGCTCATGGTTCCAGAGGGTTAGAGTCTATGATGCTATGGTGGAAAGCATGGCAGTTGGAAGGCAGGCATAGCACTGGATCAGAAGCTGAGAGCTTACATCCGTATTCATAGACACCAGACAGAGTTAACTAGGAATGGCATGGACATTTGAAGCCTCGAAGCCTACCCCATGGGACACAGTTCCTACAACAAGGCTACAACTCCCCATCCTTCTAAAAAAAGTGCTACTAATTGTTGACCAGGCATTCATATGTGGGAGCACATGGGAGAGGGCTGTCACTCAAACCACCACCACACTTGGAAAGTCTCTTTCCCTCTCCCCTCCTTCTCCTTCTCCCTCTCCCTTTCCCCCTCCTCTTCCTCTTCTTCCATCTCAGAGTCTAATGTCCATTGCTATCTTTCCAATACATCATCCATGACAGGGAGGGCTTTCCCTTTTGGGATAAAGATACTTTAGAAACTCTGAAACAAATTGCTTTATAGAGTTAGTTTTAGGCAACTGGTTAGATGGTAGGGAGAGAAACACATTCCCTGGGTAGAGGGGAACCTAGCATTAAGCAGGAGCAATATTCTCTCCTGGGTATCACTAGCCATTTATCACCAATGACCTTGATATTGGAACATGTAACAACTACATGTGAAGTATCTCATACATCATCATCCATATCACTGGCAGAGTAGTACCAGGGCATCCCTTCTCGACCTTTGAAGTCTGTTTTCTCTAATATAAAAGGAAAGTTTGAAGATGCGTATCTATTCCACACTATATGGCCATTGTTAAATTGATATTTAGTTGCTTAGTAGCATTTATTCAAAAAATTAAACAGCTTGAAGTTGAACCTTAACCCAGTTTTACTCCTTCTCCTTTTATCCATCGGGTGGCAATGAAAACAACATTAAACATATTAGGAGTATAACTAATATAATTTCAGCCCTCCTCCAGATGAGATTATTACATATGCATGTTCATCCCTAACATTGCTGTGACAGGTTTGTCTGCCATGAAAAACTAAGCCTAACATCCAAATTAGATAGAAAACAAGTAATAATATCGCCCTACTAGTGAAAAAGTACTGTGTTATCTGTCTATGTACATTATCAAATACAGTAACTTACTCCGTAAGATACGCTCTATATACCGAACTACCAACAAAATGACTCAGAATGGTTGGTTTCTTTCTTTCAGAGGGATGAAATGTTTTTCAGGATGAAGAAATTTAAAAGTAGCTGAGTCAGAATTTATGCTTACTTCTGCTAGGTCTAAAAGCTCTGGTCTTTCTATAGCTATGAGATTGAAATATGCATCCAAGTATTAGGGTCACTGTGATTTATGCTTTCTTCACATTGGCTATCTATAGATTTTAAAGGTATTTGTCTTAGTATTTATATATGTATATCATGCATTTGAGTCAAATTCACTCCTCAGTTCCTCCTTCATGCCTGCCCATTACCATTCACTCTCAACTTCATGCGCTCACTCTGTAGCACTGTCCGCATGGATGTGTTAGAATGATCAATTTTAAGCTGCCACAAGATAGGTAAGATGACATAGAGTCCCAGTTTTCTTCCTGTTTGAAATAAGTCAGGTGTGGTATACTAAACTCTTAAATGATCTTAGTTCTTTGTATATCATCTCTTCCACTCCATCTCCACTTCCAAATCTCATGTTCTTCCTATGCTTATGAAGATCACAGAGCTATAACAAATCTCTCAGGATGCTTCCTTGTAAAACATAAAATGTAAAGAGATCTACTGAGCCCCAACTAACGGCCAGCTCTGACACATTGCTTCATTTTCTTTTTAAAAGTGCTGTAATGTGGAAATTAATATGTACAGTTCACAGACAAAAGAAAAAATAAGATGACAAGGCTGACATGTCATGACTTAGAATGAATGAAGCTGAGATTCCAAGCCCTGGCTGCCTGTCTCTAAGCTTAATAACCCTGTTAACTTTTTTCAGACTGCCTCCCTAATGGTTCCCTGTCTGAACTAAATCACAATTCAGCTGTACTTTTATCCTTCCCCTTTTAGGGTTTACATCCTTAACCAGATGTCAAAATACTTGTGATCGTTGAGTGAGTTTTTCCAAAGAAATATGTGTTTCATTCTGATGTCTTCACTCTCTGTACTTTTGGGGGCTCTTAAAGTAATGGCTGATTTACTTTGAAGTTCTCCTATCAAGAGGCAATGATCAACAATACTGGGTTTTATCCCAGTGGCAATAGAAAAAGAATAATGTGTAAATGTGAATTGCCTTGCATTGAGAATCTCAAGTTCTTTGTCATGCTCCTGAAATTAATGGGTTATTCGCTTTCCTAGACAAGGCTCTTTAAGGTGAGCACTATATTACTCAGTAGAAACGGAACCACAATACTGTTACAGAGTTGTCAAACTTTGACAAGTAAGATTTTTGCCAGGAGCAGATGCTCCCAATTCCTGATAACTGGGCATCAATTATGGGTAAGACTGAATCAGGCTTCTTAAGGAAATAATCAAGAGCTTGGAGCTTCCGGACCTCGCATGTCTGCATTCCTTCTGCAGGAAAACATTTAGCTGCATAACATCTTCTAAACGTGGCACTAGACAACAGAGATACAAGAATCTCCAGGCTCTGATCTTAAAAATTGCTTTCTCCAGATGAGGAGACAGGCATACCTTTGACCATGTTTCCACACCGCATGAACATCCTTCACAAATATAAAATGATTACAAGTTTCTTGATGATTCAGAGAGAGCATGAAGCATGAGGAATGGAAGTGTGGAGAGATTTTGGTAGCAAAATTGAGTTAAACTATGAACAAAAAGAACTTTAGAGTTACAGAAAAGTTGGGACCCAGTTTTACGGTAGAGGAAATTACATAAAGGTATAGGAAAAACATACCATGATCTGATAGTAATAATGATAATTTCAGATGACTACTACATTCTTTTGGTACAGAAAGAGAGAAGATAAATCAGAGGGGTAAAATAATACTAGACCATGAGTGAGTCTTGAATGCCCTGCTAACAGCTGTGGGCTTATTATGTCAGTTTTAGGGAGCTGGCTTTTCTTGCCAATTCAGTGTCCCTGTGATCCCCAGTGGGAGGGGGGTGAAGGTCGTGAGGACTCTAGACAGCTGTTTTCAGCTCCCAACAATCACACTGCTCATGAGCCAGTATCATATATTAGGAGGGGGGAAAGACACGATGTTCTCTCTGTTTCAATTTTCATTTGCTCTAAAATGGATGGCTTTTTTTTACACACTATCAATAATGCCTGTGCTGGAGGAGCTTTTAATAGGACAAGCATTCATCATTCTAAGGTTGCTCTTTCCCCAAAAGCAGGAGAGCAATCTCTTGGTAAAATGGAAAAGCCTTGTACATGAGGCTGCCCTGCTGCTTTTCATCCAGGTGGCGCCCACTGATAGCAGAGAAAAGGGACAAAAAGTGTAATAATACTAATACTTTTAGCAAGTATCCATCCATTTGGAAAGGTAAGGACACATAGCAGAAAGGGCCAGCATATCAAGAACGTGTCTCCTTGCCTATTTGCCCTGTATTTTTTTAATATGACCCCAAAAGGAAAAAAAAAACTGAACATTTTTTTCCTAATAGTTCTAATGATAACTTTGTAAAGGTTAGACATTATAAAATTACAAGTCATTCAGAATTACATGCATATGTTCAAAATGCCATGCTAAAAGGGAATTTCTGATTATCATTGTTACTAACCTCTTTTCATTTTCATTTTTGAAATAATTGCAGAATCACAGAAAGCTTGAGAAAATATGCAAAGAATGGGGTGTGGCGTATATGCCTTTCATTCAGCTAACATCTGGCATACCCAGAGCAGTATTTGTTACTAAATTTAACATGAATACCCTACGCCAAAGAATATTAGGAAGCTATTAGGCCCCAGTATTACATTTGCATACTTGGTGTATGTATGTGTATGTGCGTGTGTGCATGTGTGTGTGTCTGTGTGTATGTGTGTATGCAATTTTGCCATACATGTAATTTATGTAACTGGTACAACAGTCAAGATATAGGATTGTTCTGTCAACACAGGACTCCACGGTGCCACCCCTTTAGAGGCACATACATTTCAAATGCTCTAGAAATAACTAAACTGTTCACCATTTCCATGGTTTTCTTACTTCAATATTGTGACATGCTTTTGGTAAATATATACTGAGATTAATGTTAGTTTCTCATGTTAGTGGCCTGAGACACTATGCTTTAAAGTATTGCTTTCATATTAGGCTACACAGAGATGGGACATAGGCATCTTAAATCTCAGACACTGTTGTAACTTCATCACCAAATACAGTAAATGGCATTTATCAAGAATCAAATAAAAAAAATAGTTGATTAAATGACATAAAAACCTATGGCTCTTGAGCTCATTTATTGATGGGGATAATTGGAGGTCTGGGCACTAAGTAAGAATAATTTTTAAAGATCAAGTAACACAGGAATATTTCACACATCAGGGATCAGAAAGCAGAGGAGTTTTACAGGATGCCAACATCACTCGCAAGAGCCAAGGCTCCTCTTGGACTCTACTCTCTTCCATTCCTGAAAAGATGAACTTAATTCTAAGCAATATATGAAAACACTGCAATGTTCAATAAGGTATGCATCCTCTTAAATATTTCTGAAGGGCATTTTGCCCTAACCTGTGATCCTAGCATTTAGAAGCTGGATACAGAAATTTCAGGATATTAAGGCTATCCTTTGATATTAAGTGAATTCAAAGCCAGTCAGAGCCCCATGAAATGCTATTTTAAAATAACAAGAATTCCAGCACTTTCTCGGCAGACCTCACTTTGTGTTGTATTGATCATAACTAAGTCTCTCGCTCATATTTGATCTCAGAAACAGTGCAAGAGCCACTATGGTCAACTTAGATGACTAACATGCATCCTGCCAATGTAGAGCCCATGTCTACTGCACAGCGTTGGGACTATTCCCATAAATAAGGGGGCTCTGGAAATACAGTGGAATACCAAGTACAAAATAGAGGGAATATTTCAGTAAGATAAACAAATTGATTTCCTCCACTGATGACTGCTTGAATACATGGTATGTGTTTGGTGGAGCTTTTAATCCACACACAAAAGAGTCTACATTATTTGAAAATTAAATATTTTTTAAGTGGCTTATGTTTATGATGCAGAAAAAAGCAAAAATTGATCCTCTTGCTAAGTATACATTTTCATTCCAGATTTCTCAACCTTCCAGTCAATGTTCACAACATCCTTCTATTGATCATCTTTCAAAATGGTATTGCTGTATCACCATGGACCAACAAGGTGTTCATAAAATAGTGCTAATGGAAGTTGAATGGGGACATACCATCCAGCAACCACAATCACAGAGTCTTCAGAGACAGTGCTTGAGTTTTCATTTCTCCTTCTTAGATCTGATCCTCCCCATTACAAAAAGAACAATTATTATAGGTGCCTGTTCTGTCCATAATGTTCTTGTAAGACCCTCCATTTCAGTCCAGTTGCATTAATTTGGTGCTTAAATTTATTGCTCTGGAGTCTAATGTGCATTACTCCTGTCAGCATTAAATTTAATTTACTGCATCAGGTCAAAGGGGTTGCTGAAACCAGATTTTAATTCCCAAGCCATTAAAATGTGTTGTCCTTGATAAACAAGATCTTTATTATGCACCAGCAAAATGTCCCTATCAAGGCATTGTTCTGCAGAATGAACTAAGTGGAGATTTTTCTTTTTAAAATCATATATGATCTCTTTATTCTGTATATATGAATGTTCCAGGAAGACTAGGCTACTGAAGCACTTTGTTCTATCATTTCTTTTCTGATAATGAAATAGGAAATCTAGCCTCAGCCAGACAACAGAATTGTTCTGTATTCCTGCTGAGAACTTCTCAACAGTGGACTGTAGTCAAAGACACAGTACTGACTCTATTCCATAATACTAAAAAGAGCAGAGATTTCTATGAGAAAAGTTTTTTTTTTTTAATTTTAAATAATGTTTGTTGTTAAAGTGGTATATGCCTATATAGAATTATTGTGGAATATTATATATGACATACACACACACACACACACACACACACACACATATATATATATATATATATATATATATATATATATATATATATATATATATGGTATTAACATAATTTATATATGTATATATAAAATGTATATATTTGTTTTGTATGTATATATATTTATTATGTAAAAGCCTCCATCCTTCCTCCCTCTTGTAGCTGTTCTCCTTATGTGCACAGATCATTATAGTTGCTTTAAATATCCATGTATATTTATGTGTATGTTTTGCTTCACATGTTTACAAACTTCTGTACTGCCATGCACAGTACAGAAGCAGACAAATGCTCAGTGAATGATTTAATTGGTTAATCTATGTATATTACCCTTTCCCATTTATACTTTTTTTTCAATCAGAAAAATGATGCTCTATACAACAGCAACAACAACAACAACAACAACAACAACAAACAAACAAACAAAGTTTCACATTGACCAAATGTAAGATGTGTTGGTTCACCTAACAAAAAGTTAGAGTGTAGAATGGACTTCATGGTTTTTGTTACAAAAAAAACATTATATTTTCAGGGACCTGTGTTTTCTATGAGTTTTCATGGAGTGATCCACAGAACATAAAGTTTGAGGGGTGGTGCCCTTTGCATTATTTCTATACCGATCTCTTGTTTCATTTGAAAATATTATTCTTTGCTTCATCCCAAAGCAAACAACCTTTCCAGATAACTATTACACCTTCTCCTCCACCACTGTATTGTTAGACAAAATTAGGTCATGTGACCATTTCTCAGCCAGTCACTGCTAGGGGAGAGTTCCATTGGATTCATGAGAGCAATTGCCAGCTTTTTCAGGGTAGTAGAATTGTGAGCCTGAGGCACAGAGGTCTGAGGGAAAAAAATATTTCTTTCTTATAGTACAGTAGAATGTTTTCTAAATGAACCACCAACAAAGCCCACTGTGGTCATGGATTTAAGGCCCTGGAATACCTTTGGGTTGACTCAAGACTTCCTAAAGAGAAACTTTTTTTCTTTAACTTTCATGCACCTGATTTTGTTTTAGTCTTAATAGGTGTTTTGGGGGTTTTAATGTTTGCTTTACGGTACACTTCTCTTTTTGTTCCCTGTATTTTGCCTTTTCTACATTTTGAATAATCCAAAACTTTAGAACTGAGTGGGAGGGTGAGTGGGTAGATGAGCACCGTCATAGAAGCAGGGGGAGGGGAGATGGGATAGGAGGTTTCCGGAGGAGAAACCAGGCAAGGGGATAACATTTGAAATGTAAATAAATACAATATACAATAAAATAAAATTTTAAAAACAAACAAAAAATAAAATTAGATGTCTTTCGGAATTGACCTTTAGATAACTTTTACTTTACAAAAACATACCTAAAATCTAGTTGTGCATTCATCAGACTCATTATCTGTTTTCTGAATAAGGGTAGTGTCTGTCAAATGTCTCCTGCCTACCACATATTTCTTCTTCGATTTTGATCAAGTATACTAATATTTGATGTTGTAAATATTATAATTGCATTATATCCTATAAACTAATTAATAGATTCTGAAGTCTAATTTCAATGTTGACATATTTTTAATAAGTACCTTTTTATTGCTCAGACTCCGAGTCATTTATTATAGCTTGGACAACTTATCAATGGCAACATCACTAAAGAAAGATTGTCCTTCTTCCTCCAGTAAGCATTAAGTGTCAATAACACAAGAAGAGATTGACCCTCACAAGGGCCTCCCCTTTTGACAGGCACAATCATGTACAGGTCGACTGTAAGTTCCCACAGGTATTTGAGTTCTTGAATACAATGGTTATGTCATGTCCAGACGACGGTGCTTCAGACCACTCCACCCACTGGGAAGAAGACAGCTTGAGACCAGGAATTCTGTGTTGTAGAATGCAATGAAGGTTAGATGTCTGCACTGAGTTCAGTGTCAATATGGTGGCTTCTCAGGATCAGGGCATTACCAGGTTGCCTAATAAGGACAAACCAGCCCAGGTCAGAAAGAGTGCAGGTCAAAACTTTCAAGGTGACCATAATATTCCTAGGATCCTCTGGATCTTATTCTTGGCCCCTCTTGTACAGAATTCCCTAAGCCTTGGAGAGAGTGATACTGATGTCTTCTTTGGGGGTCCATTCTCAGCAGTCACAAGTTCTATGCACTGCTACCAGTTATAAGACTTTGTATTAAAGGTCAAATTTATTCACATTTTCTCTACATTTTTTTGTGTCTTTCCATATACCAATGTACCTGTATCTTTTCTGAAAATTTTCATCTTTTCCTAATTTGCTTTCTAAAATTTTGTTACATTTTCCTAAAAAATTATCTAAATGCCTATACTTAAATATTTAATTGTTTGAACATGTGTTAATTTAACTTATACTTTTACTGCTAAATAATTGTTTTTAAGATTTATTTGCAGTTACTTTTAATTTTTTCAAGATTAATTTACATTTACTTTTTAAAAATTTTACCACTCTTTGCTATGTTATATTTGCTTCTTTATTTTTTTTGAGTGAAAGTAGATTATTTATCATCCACTATTTTCTCAAGAACACGTAAAAATAAAATAAATTATAAGGGGCATTTCTGAACTTTTTAACTTAAAATACAGCCTTATAGCAACAGAAATAATCTATGTGTGAACATACTCCCTCTCAGTGTTTAGGAGGCTCTATTTTAAAGAAAGGGTCAAAGTATCAGTCAGAAAAGGGATTAATTAGTGAATCTATAAAGCTGATAAAATTTTAATGATATAAAGTATCTATTTTAATCATATAGATGATAAAAAAATAGATGATATAACATCTATTTTATTCTACTTAGTTACAACAAATCAGGAACCAATAGTATTTTATTAACCATTTTCCAGCAGTGCTAAATCTGATAAATAAAGATGTCATTCTACATAGACCCTATTTTATCAAGATCTCTCCCAACAGCTTGAACAATGGATTTAGTTTCTTAAATCTACCCCTTATACATGATTATGATCACAGATTGAATCACATTGCCTCAGGTGAATCCAATCAATTAGTGCTGCCCTTGTGCACATAGGTATAGGGCCATCCACCAGATATCAACTATCTACCAGACACTCTACCCATAATGAAAACTGAATCTCTCTCCAGGCAGCTTTCAACAACCAAAGCTCCTCAGCTAGGGGTGGAGAGACATAAGCCCTTCCTTACACAATGCTGGAATAATGATTGACTTGATCTTCTGTAGATCCTCAGCAGGTGGGTACAATAACTGAATTTGTGAGTGCACCAACACACTCAGATCAGACAATTTCCTTTTCCAGAAACCTTCCTGGGCTAAATAGAGTTTTCTCAACCTCACACAAGCTTGAGCCATTAGACAGGAAGGAACCTAAATTGAGAAAATGCCTCCATAAAACCAGTCTGTAAGCAATCCTGTAAGGCACTTTCTTAATTAAGGATTGACATTGACAGGCCCAGCCCATTGTGGATGGTGCCATCCCTGGGTTGCTGCTGGTTCTGGGTTCTATAAGGCAGGCAGGCTAAACAAGCCATGTGAAATAAGCCAGCAAGCAGCACTCCTCCATGGCTTCTGCTCCTGTCTCCAGGTTCCTTCCCTGATTTCCTTCAGTGATGGACTATGATGTTGAAGTGCAACCCAAATAAATCTTTTTCTCTCCAGCTTGAGTTTGGTAATGGTGTTTCATCACATCAATAGTGCCTCGAACTAGGATACACCCTGACCACTGACTCTCTAAATCTTTGTCACTTCTCTCATGTTCTTCCTTGAGACTTGAGGGGAGGGAGTGATGGTTATCCCATCCAAGGCTGCGCAGCCCTCAGTCACTTATTCTCTACATATTGGCTGTGAGTCTGGGTTAACTTTCATCTACTACAATAAGAAATTTCTCTGGTGTGGAATGAGAGCAACATTATAATGTAAGTATAACAAAAGCAATTTGATGCTATGTTTTTTTAACCAATATTACTATTGAGTTCTCTCCTATTCAATATGAGTTCCCAACTCCTAAGCTACACTGGTTGTAGACAAAAGTCAGTAACTAAGTTCCAAGGAATTATTTTTAATAATTTCTATTATGACTGCTGATGGAGTTTATCTGTTTCCATAACTTATGTACTAGTGTTACAAGGAGAATAATAGATGAATATGCTTTTGCTGTCCTGGAAAAGAATTCCAATTTATTCTTATTGTATTCTTATTCTTATTGTAGAAATAAATGAGTTTTAAAGTCAAAAGATACTGCAATATATGAAAATAAATGATGACTAAAATTCTTCTCATCAGAATTCTTACCATCAATATTTTGAAAGCACACTTTTAGGCATTTTTGTGCACACATATATGCACACAAATACACAGTTCCTATTTATATGGTTCCTCTTCTGTGTTCTACTTAAAACATATTGAAACTTTTTCTATGTAAATAATTACATAATATAAAATAAAATATATTTATAATATAAAATTATATTGGGAAATAATTTCTTGATAGATATTCAATTTCCTTCTATAACTTTATCCATACCCTCTTCCTCTAATCTATTACATTTCAATGAATGTATCTGTGACTTCTTCAGTGACTGGACTTAAGGTGTGAGAGGAGCCAGATCACATGAGGCTTGTCACTCCATTGACCTTGATCTTTAAAAGTGATCAAGAGGATTATGAAACTCCTCTCTCTTTTTTCATAGGAGAGAAGACATGTGCTTTTTTAAAAAAAAAATGCTGTATGGCAGATAAATTGAGACCTAAACCTGAGATGAATTGTATTTTCTTTATTTTTCAAGAGAACTCTGATGTGTTGAAAGGATGGATGTAGGTGCTGAAAGAATAATCAGACTCTATGATCACCTCCAAACTGGCGTCACTAGCAAAGGAAGTTCTAAGTATGAAATTCAGTCACTCAGCCAAAGCCTTGATTTGTTCCGTAAAGCCCAAGCTTGAGGGCTGTCAGCAATAGTCAGACTCCTCACATGTCAAAGCCCACAGAAAAGTCAGGGCTACTGAGATCAGCTGGTAGAGAGAAAAGGGAAACTCGCAGATCCGCTATAGAGACCAAAACTCAACAAAAGCTTAAATGTCTACTGCTTCCTTTTGTATTTACAAAATTGTATTTCTGGATAGATTTGGAAATCAATGTGTTGTCCTGCAGTATAGATTTTAGTAAGTCCCAACTATATGGCAGTGAATTGTCTTTTATACATTTTATAACTCATAAATTCTTCACAAAACCCCCTCTATATTACAAATACTTTTAGGCAGCAATGTGTCTTCTCTTCATATATATATTCATATATGTATTCATATATATATGTAAATCACGACTCTTTCCTGTTAATGGACATTATTAACCCCTTTGGAAAGCATTTGGCTGATTCTAGTACCACACTAATAATTTCTCTTTCATGAATCACTACCATAAACAATAGTGTAAAAAAAAAAAGACAAGTAAAGCAAATGTCATCATATTTAACTTACAATGATTTGCTCTAACACTTATGAAAACTAATTTATTGTGATGCTATTTATACATTGAGGTGTAAAGTATATTGCAGGGTGAAATTTTATATATATATATATATATATATATATATATATATATATATATATGCTCATATATAAATTTATCAGAGAGAAATATTAATTGAAACACAAGTTTTACCAAGATGAGCACAGTTTAGTAGAAATTTGCATAATCTACACAGATTTCAAACATCAGTGTCTGCTTCAGGTCATTGTATACTTTGCTACACCAACCATGTGGTTTCAGAGATCTGATTGCAAATGTCAAACCATCTACCACTTCACAATATTTCTTGAGCCACTGTCCTGGAAGTGTCCATTTGACCTCAAGTTTCATGGGCTGTCCAAAGGAAAGTACTAAAATTATGAAAATATTTACATACCTATTAGCTATTTAAAGTGTATAATAGCATGAAACCATGTTTATTGATTTCCTGGCTTTGTCTCTTCCAACTGACCAGAGAATTCTACCTCAATTCTATTTCCCCAGATTCCCTATGATATTTCCTACTTGATATTTTTTCAAAGCATTTTACACTTGATCTTAGCCAAAAGGCCGAGAAGTGATTTTTTCAAAGCATTTTAAAAGGAAGTTCCCTAGTCCTATCAGAGAATAGACTCCTGTACATAATGCACCATGACTGCTGTTAGCATTGTTGGTTAAGATGAAGTATGCCAAATGTCTCCAGCATAAAATAACTATCTTTTCCCTGCAATATTTTACCTATACCTGCACTGTCCAGGGAAAATAAATAAGCTTAACTTCTTGGAAGATTATAAATGAATTGTGGGAAGATACTAAAATAATTGCAGTATTTTAAACTAAGAGGAGATTATTTGAAACAGTGTAAATATCCCAGTTTCTCTTTAAAGGTTTGCATATGAACATTTGCAGGAGGCAATGAATCTAACCTGTAGAAATTACTGCCTTGGTGTACTGATATGACCACTCTCTCAGTTTTGCATATTTATGGATCAGAATGCTTCTGTAAAGAAGATGTATCCTGCCAGTCATGGTTAATTATTCTTTAAAACATCAATTTATGTTGGTAGAAACTTGTGGATAACAACATGTGAGTGATTTTTTCATTCCTATTATTTTCAAAATCATGAGAATACATCCTGAGACATCCAAATTGACGGGGGGCATATTTATTAAAACATCTAATTATACCATTCAAAAATGCAAAGATCATAAAAGATAATAGAAAATATCACAGACTGAAGCTGACTAGAGAAACACAGATAAATTCAACAATATACCCTTCATTGAGTTCCAGGACAGCAAAGAACAGAGTTTACTGTGTGTTGCATGTTATCTTAAATATTTTGAATATAGTGGTTCATTTCATGAGCATACTAACTCGAATTGACATGTACTACTATCTCTGGCTCAAATATAAAGAAAATGAGGAGCAGAGTGTTAATAGATTTTCTGTGCTGGAAAGCAAAATAAAAAAGATCAGTATATCCTAGTATATACTAGGGTTCACAAATAAGTACAGGAAATACTTCTTGATAGTTCTATATATGATATAATTTATTGTAACTCAATGATATTGAAACAATAGAGTCAAAACATCATATCTTGGAAACTTGGATTCTGAATACAAAAGAGAAAAACTGATTGTTAAGTTCTCTTTCAGGGAACTGGAAGAAGACAAGAGAGACTAAGCAGGGTTTATTGTCAACAACACCAGGCAACACTTGATGTGGTGGATACTGAGTAAAGAGATCTACTGTCTCAGAAAGTCACAACAGGCATCAATGGATGTCTCTGAGTCTGTGTTGATTCCCCCCTTTTTTTTCCTAGTCGCTCACAGAAATACAAGCACAAAAATTGTAGGTTGGAAATGGCAGGTCAACTTCTTTCAGTCAATTTTGCAAATTGCTGAATTGCTAGTAATTGTAGCACTAATCGGCTGTTTTTCCTCACCCACTTTAAGCCTTCAAAATGGTTTAAATGATCAGTTTAGTCAGAGGACCTGGGTTTGGCAATCAAGTAACACTAAAGCATACTGATTCGTGGAAAAGCTTTGGGAATAAATACAATTAGCTTTAAGATGTATCTTTACCACTTGCCAGTCATTAAGTTAGCCTTTTTATTTCTTCTGATTTCAGTACATTCCTCATAAAATTTACTCTGTAGAGATAATAACCATCTCTCAAGGTCACTGTGGTTATCAAACACAATGATGAATTGTTAAGGACAAAGAAATGTATGTTGTTACTGTCATTGCATATTTCCCTTACCAACATCTACTTCATTCTAGCATATGTTTAAGTAACTGTCATTGTTTGATTTCATACAATGGGATTCTGGAATTATTGAATAAACATTCCCAAAGATGAACCTCCAAAGATTACTAATGAAAACTTTAAAAAGACCTAAGTCTTGAGTTCTATATTTAAATAACCCAAAGACTTTAGGCACCCACTGAGACTTTTGCTAGTTGCATATTCTTTTGAACATTGACAAATATTTAAATAGTATTTGAAAGCCATGGAATGATACTAGTACACATATTCAAGAGGGGGGCGAATATCTAGAATTAACACACCACTGTTATATTCTACTAAAAATGGTGACACTGGTGCTTACCTTTGATTATAACCATGGAGATAACTAGGAAATATGCATAAAGATGTCATTTATTTATGTATTACCAAATTCTATCCCTCAAGAATTCAGAGAGAAATTTCCTCAAAAAACTTAGCAACATTTAAGATGTTGAGTTACATTTTAAATGAGACTAGAACACCTTGAAGAAACCCAGGCAAATTTAGGACTGAAAGAGAGTACATTAAAACAAAATAACTTCCGGCAGAAACCAAGGCACTGTTCAAGGATAGTGAGAAGCTAAAAGCCAGATGTTCACCTATACACTCAGCTTTTGGAAAAGGTGGTGCAAAAGGATTATTTGATCCTAGAAATTAGAGGCCAGACTAGGCCATATTACAAGACCTTGTCTCCATTAAAGAAAAATAAAAAAGAAAGACAGGGAAGAGAGGAGAAGGAAAAAATAGGAGACAAGAAAGGAAGAGATGAGGGAAGAGGGAAGATGTCAAGCTGATATAAAAGGCATTAAAGGGTCCACACTTGTTTCATGGAGAATGATCCAAGTATGAATAATAGTATCAATGATTCTTACCAATGTTATAAAATTTAATGTAATAAAATGAAAATTGTAATTACTCATTTACATAAAGGTTTGACAAAATGAAGATAACACATTTACATAATTTTCAAGTATACCTCTACAAACTGTTTATCAACTATATGTTGAGAAAGATAAACATTCAACCTTAAATAAATGATTAAATTGAACATTAATTATAATTGATGGAGTCAAAATTGTAAATTGCCTGATGGGACACAAAAAAGCAAGCACTGGTGTTGGCATTCCTCCCAAAGATGCAAGAATTAAGTGTGATAATCTTAGGAATTTGATCATATCTGAAAATGCGATATTCTACAAGATCATAGCTATGATCTTTACAATTGACAAGGTTATAATAATCAAGTAAAGAGTAAAAAGATGGCCCGGAAACAGAGAAACATAAATGAACAGAAAGTATGTATCTGAGTGAGATCCTTTTCATGCAGAACAGAATGGTGATATTTGTCCAGGCAGACTGATGCAAAATTTACAAATACTGAGATAACCATTTTAATTTCCTGATTTGGGTCATTAGATGGAACATATGTAACCAAAACAAAACATAAACATAAACAAAACAGATTTTGCAAAAAATTTAATCCAAAGTAGTCAAGAGAGATGGGACAAGAATAACAAGTCAGGTTGACAAGAATAACATCTTTTGTTCTGCCTTTTTAGGCTTTCTATATATTTGTAATTACTTGAAAATTTTTATTATTAAATTGTATTTATTTTAAAAGTCAGTTTTATTTTTAAAAAGTGAAGTAAGCAGAATAACTTCCTAAAACATTTGGTTTTATACATCAACTTGACTATGTTGAGGTACTCAGATTGTTTTGTCAAATATTTTCAAGGATATTTATGTAAAGGAGTGGTTTAGATGCCAATATATTTAATTCAGCTAATGTAGCACAAATCCATAGAAACTCCAGAGAGAGAGAGAGAGAGAGAGAGAGAGAGAGAGAGAGAGAGAGAGAGAGAGAGANAAGAATAAATAACTCCTTTATATTGTATTGATTGTATTTCCCTAACAAGTCTCAACAATGGCACTTGACCAGTACTCTGGAATTTCCTAAACTAATATTTTGTGAGAATACATGACCTTTGCTGAGTGCACTTCAAGCTGCTCAGGAAAAAAATAGTAAAATGAAATTATACTGTTATTTTGTTATTAAATATTGACTCAAACGTTCATTAAATGTAAGATGTGAACTAGTCACTTTCCAAAGCCAGTCATTAGGAAGGTACTTGGTAGCCTTTGCTCTGTGGATGCCACACAAGAGTTTTGCCAGCCTTGGATATAGCCGTATCTGAGCTCTGTATCAGTATTCTTTGTAAGGCCTTTGACAGAAAAGCCCCAATGCGGAATTGTTAAGAACTCAGAAAACTACTTCTGTACTCTGTAGAGAGAATAACCATCTCTCAAGGTCACTGTGGTTTCCATACACGACGATGAATTGTTAAGGACAAAGAAATGTATGTTGTTACTGTCATTGCATATTTCCCTTACCCACATCTACTTCATTCTAGCATATTTTAAAGTAACTGTCATTGTTTGATTTCATACAAAAGGATCCTAGATCATCTAAGCATGGTACATAAGAGCACAGAGAGACAGAAGCAGCTAGCAGGGAGCCTACATAGGTCCACACTAGGTCCTCTGAATATATATTATAAGTATTCGCTAGTATTTTAGAGGATTCCTGACTGTGAGAAGAAGTGGGACTCTGACTCTTGTGCCTGCTTTTGGGACTCTTTTTCTTCTGTTGGGTTGCCATGTACAACTTCAGTATGATAGTGTTTTTTCCCCTTCATCTCATTATACTTGACTTTGCCTTGCTTGATTGGTATCTCTTAGACGCCTATTCCTTTCCCTTTCTAATGTGACACAGAAAGAGAGTGGATCTGGAGTGGAAGGAAGACGGGGAGTAACTGGGAGGAGTAGAAAGAGGGAAAACAATAATCAGCATATATTGTATGATAAAGGAGTCTATTTTCTTTTTTATTCTTATTAAATTGTTTATTTACATTCCAAATGTTGACCCGCTTCCAGGTCTCTGCTCCCTGAGTTCTTCACCCCATCCTCCATTCCCTTTGCTTCTGAGAGGGTGCTCCCCCACCCACCCATACCTAACTCACCCCCACCAGCATCCCACTTCCCTAGAACAACAAGGTTCTACAAGACTAGGTACATCCTTTCCCTCTGCGTCTGGAAAAGGCTGTCTTCTGGTACATACATGCCGGAGGCCACGGACCAGCCCATGTATGCTCTTTAGTTGGTGGCTTAGTCTCTGTGAGATGCCGGGGATCAGGGTTGATACTGTTGTTCTGCCTATGGGGTTGCAATCCTTCCGCTCCTTTGATCCTTCCCCTAATTCTTCCATAGGGGTCCCTGACCTCAGTCCAATATTAGCTGTGGAGGCTATTTTCAATAAAAGAAAACTGTTGCACTGTAGATTCAGCATCAGACTCGATGTTAACCCAAAGAAGGAACAGGAGAAAGGACCCACGGAGCTGAAGGGGTTTGCAGTCCCATAGGAGGAACAACAATATGAACTAACCAGTACCTTTAGGGTTCCCTGAAACTAAACCACCAACCAAAGAAAACACATGGTAGGACTCATGACTCTAGCTGCATATGCAGCAGAGGATGGCCTAGTCAGTTATCAATGGGAGGAGAGGCCCTTGGTCCTGTGAAGGTTCTATGCCCCAGTATAGGGGACTGCCAGGGCCAGGAAGCGGGAGTGGGTGGGTTGTTGAGCAGGGGGAGGAGGGAGAAGGGATAGGGGGTTTTCAGAGGGAAAACCAGGAACTGGGATAACATTTGAACTGTAAATAAAGAAAATATCTAATAAAAAAGATTTTTAAAATGTGGCAAAACCTCACTATGGGACATTCTAAGTGATTCTCTCACTCATAACAATGCCACAAGTTGTGCTGTTCGTGCTATTACTATGAACTATAGTAGTTCCTCAGTAGGACCATCTCCCAGTATATTAAAAAGCCTCATTAAACTCTGCAAAATCCAATTTGTCTCAAGAATCATAGTGTTCTATTGTTAGCACGCGCTGGAGATGGATTGGATATTTATTGGGAATCTCAGTGGTACAGTATTTCCTTCCTTCATCATTTTCTTTCGGTTTCTTCTACACAGTCTTCATCCTATATCTCTTCAGTCACCACTGACATCCTTCCCATTTTCTTAAATTTTTAGAGGGTCAATAGACAAGATTTTGAACAAGCAATATGCAAATTATCTAATTGGTTGTGAAGGAGGCTTTGGAAACACAAACCACAAAACATGAGTAGGATTATATGATACTTGTAGAATCCTAAAAGACATCAAGCAGAGGCATCAATCACATCAAGAGGATACTCCATAAATCAAGACAGCATTAGAAATTTTGAATCCAGTATTAATATTTGCAGTATATGAAGAATTTTCATATATATATATATATATATATATATATATATATATATATCAAGATATCAGAAAACATGCTAATATCATGGAATGCGTATTTTACTGCTCAAAAGGAAGTCAAAATGAGCACTGGAATTCCAACCACATATTTGGATAGGCTTTGAGAGTTCATAGATGTACCCTACTTCCAGTTCAGTCTGTTTAATTTTGAAGATGTGATCTCTCAGCTTTGGCCACCTGCCACCATGCCTCTGTAACATGGATTCTGATTCTGGTATCATAAATCAAAAATAAACTCTTTCTTCCATAAGTTAACTTTGATCATTTTATTTTATCATAGTAACAAAAAGTAACTAATTGAGAAGTAAAAAGGAGGATGTAGTCTAAAGGATAGAGCTGACTTAGGAGACAAAGATTATGAGAATGTGGGGTCATGTAACTGCCCATCAGCTGTGGAGTCTAGGTCAAGTTCAAGAAAAGCACAAGGTTATAGAAAGGCACATGAGAACTCAGAGGTCATAGATTAGTTAACAAATGTCTAGGCAAGTCAGGTAGTGGATATATCACTATCTAAATAATCTGAATCATGAGGTTACCCTGACCTCACTGACCAAGTATAAGAGCAGAGAGAAATATATGCAAAAGACCAGGAGATAGGCAGTATCTGCTGTAAATAAATCTGGTGAGGCCACTAATTCCTCTTTCATAGTGAGTCATATTTCCCAGAAATCAATGGGAACGCTTGGACAAAGATAGAATCTCTTTTGTACATCATCAGCACCGTCACTGTGACTACATAGAAAAGCTTCCACTTAATCTTTACTCCATTCCAAACTGGTTATCTTTCCATTTAAGTGAGAGTTTGCAATGCATACACAAGATAAGATCTCTTGGCCTCAGCTCACTTCTCCCCTTACACCCTATAAGCTCCTTTTAATTGTCCATAATAAATATTTTTGCTTTACTTTGCATCCCCTGAAATGCAAAAATAAAAAGGAGGAAAAGGAGGAGGGAGAGGAGAGGAGGAGTTTATCTCTGTATACTTTAGATCAAATAAAATCTGATTTTTACCTGTGCTGCTACATTGAAAACAAGTTCAGACAAAGCCATTCTGAACTTCTCTTTCTACCATTTTCCTCTGCATATACTCCTTTAAATCAGATATTGAGAATAGCATTCTGAAAGATGCCTCTTCTATCTTCCATATGACAGCTTTGATCTTCCATATGGGCAATTCCAAAGCGAGAAGGTTTTCAGACATCATCAGCTTCCAAGCTGCAGCCCCTCTGTCCATACACTCCACCTCATTCCTCATCTCCAGGCATGTCAGCCTCACCCTCACAGAAAGGAAATGTTACAGGTTTTAGCATTTAAATTCCTGAATCAATTGCATTGATGATCATTTCAAAATGGAAAGGAGATATTACAAGAGGAACCTGTTGTTGTGTTCTTTCTTTCTTTCTTTCTTTCTTTCTTTCTTTCTTTCTTTCTTTCTTTCTTTCTTTCTTTCTTTTTTTCCCTTTCAGACTCTATAGCTCCCTCTTCTGGTCACCATTCATTTCACAATAACCTTTTCTGAAGTCAGTCTCCACCTAATCAGCATTTTTATTAATCATTTATGTGTTGTGCTTCCACACATTGCTAATTCCACAAAGGAAGGAAGGAATTATGTATTATTTTTGTTTGTGGACTCTTTAGTAGAATCCCTAAAGAGATAAATTCTTGATAAACACTGAAGCTTCAATGAACACTGATGGATGAAGTTAAAAATAAATTCTTCACAGCTCGCTCAGTTTTATTCTGAATATGTGTATACTCTGAGCAGACACATACAAAGCTCAGCCTAACTGAAGTTGGTTTGCAGCCCCATAGGAAGAACAACAATATCAACCAACCAGATCCCCCAGAGCTCCCAGGGACTAAACCACCAACCAAAGAATACACATGGAGGGACCCATGGCTCCAACTGCATGTGTAGCAGAGAATGGCCTTGTCAGGCATCAATGGGAGGAGAGGTCCTTGGTCATGTCAAGGCTTGATGCCCCAGTGTAGGGGGATGCCAGGGTGGGAGTGGGTGGGTAGGTGGGGGAGCACCTTCATAGAAGCAAGGGGATTGGGGATGATAGGGAATTTGCAGAGGGGAAAATGGGAAAGGGTCATTTTAAATGTAATACATAAAATATCCAATAAAAGAAAAAAGGAAAAAAAAAGACTCAGCCTAAACAATTCTGTTGCCCTTTTATTCTTTCTACTCTAGATTCAGCTACAACCTCCATCTGAGACGGATCCATAGATTTATATTAAATCTGGGGTTGAAAACTCGTAATGAATAGGGAAAACTAGAAAACATTGAGGAAGAAGTCAAATGATCAATCACATGTGGAATTTCACATAAAGTTTCCAGAGCCCAAACAACTTGATCACCCAGAGCAATCTACCTCAGCATGGGGCCTCTTTGAGACAGGAGCCAATCTTTGAATTACAAGCTCACTGGTATTTAATGGCAAGGAACCAAACCCCAAATGGGTAAGTGGTTAGAGGAGACAAATTCTTAGTTTCCCATCATTTTATGTAAAAAGCAAAGTGACCTCAGTAGCCTGAGCATGATGTTCAAGGAGGAACCACAGATACAACCAATCTCATAAAGCAAAAGACCATAAAAGACCAACAGGGTAGAAGAAACCTGACTGAAGGGAAACATTGGACTGTATTGCTGATGTTGATCCTCAACTGACCTTTTTCACAGGGGCCCTGGGGAGATGGGAAGTGACAACCAATCCCAAGTCAGCAGACTCCACCGCACCCAGCATGTCTGTGTCATACAAACATAAGCTCCGATTGTCCTAAAGCAACTGTTATTCTTGAATATTAGCATCTTGTGCAAAGTCAGAACACTTGGCACATTGCTAAAGACAAGCATGATGGCTTAGAGAGATGAGGATTAGGAATCAGGAGAAAGGAAATGTCAGAAGCCCTGTATCCAGTCCATTCATTCTTTAATTGTGAAGAGTAACATCTACCAAACGCAACTATTGTTGGGATTAGACATGTGTGATTTTAACTTATGTGAAATATTAACTTAAAACAAAACGTAGTATAAAATGACTTGCTGGTGGACTCTGTATCATTTTGTTTTCTATTTTGTATTACTTGCGAAGGATCCCCAGTGCTGAGAGCATTAAGTACCAGACTCTGAAAAAAATGAGCAAATGAATAAACTTGTTAATATTTCAGATATGCCCTTATCGCCGAAATGCTCAATAAATACAAAGCACAATTCTGCTACTACAGGGAATTCAAAATTAAGTCATAGTCCACACCCAAGGAGCATGGTATCTGAGCTGAAATGACAATGGCTGTTCCACCTGTTCCAACCTGGTGGCAAAACTGAGTGCCCATTGCCTTAAGAAAGACTTAGGCGATATAAGACATCGAAAGTCTCATGCAGAATTTGGTGATGAGAGAGAGCTCACATGGAATGAAGGACATTTTAATTGGACTTGAGGGAAAAAATTCATAGACTTTAATATTCAATAACATTTGAGTTGTCACCTCACAGGATCACTGAAAAAAATAGTCATGATCTTTGCACCGTAGAGTTTCCATTCCAGGGAGAGACAGAATGGCAAATACATGATTAACAGGTAAACTGCTGAGCACATATAGAATGAGCATGGGCTGGGAACTGCTATAAGGGAAAGTAAAATAGATAAAGAGGAATGGAAAGAAATGTGGCCTTTCTAGGCTAACAGGGAAGAAAAGATGGGCACTTGGTATATCAACCACACTCCTGGGTAGGTCCCAAGCCAAAGGGTAATAGGCCAACACAAACTGCACTCCATGTTTGCTTTGTATGTTTGCGTGTGTGTGTGTGTGTGTGTGTGTGAGAGAGAGAGAGAGAGAGAGACAGACAGACAGACAGACAGACAGACAGACAGACAGAGACAGAGACAAACACAGACGTATACAGAGACAAAGTCAAAGACAAACATTGGAGAAAGAAAGAGAAAAGAATATGAAGTTGGGTGTGCAGAGATGGAGGGACCCAGGCAGAGTTGGTGGAGGGGAATAAAAGAAAAGGTTGGTAGATTTGGTGAACGCCAAGAAGCCAGGGTGTTTGTAACTGATGAGAAGCAGAGAAAAGGTCAGGGGCACACTGGAGGTGTGGGCAGCTGGAAGCAATAGAGAAAGGACAGTCTAGGCCACAGAGCCACAATGCATCACAGCTCATAGAAATAACAAGAGTGTGTCCAACCTCAAGCTGATATATAACAGATTATTCTGGTGACTGCAAGCCTAGTAGGTCCAAAGCAGGTAAATGTAAGTCTCCTATACAGGGGTAACCGGGGAATCCTGACTTCTTGTTAATGTTTGGCTAGGCCAGTCCAAGTCTTCTCCTTCCAGCTTTCCCTGCACGAGCCCTTTCAAGACTAAGATTTCAGTCCCTCGAGCCAAATAGGTAGGGATCATGGTTAACAGAAACAAGGATAGAGACAGAGGACTTTCCACTGTGAATACTGCCATGGTCTTTCTCATGCTAATATTATGTAAGGCCTACATCTTCAGAGCACAAGCATTGGCAGAGACCATGACTATACTTGTTACTTTTGTCCAGTTGATCATTTATCATTTTTTAGCTTGCCTCTGCCAACATGTGTGACGGCTAAATGGTAGTTTTGAGGGGATCTCTGTGATGCTAAGGAGTGACTTAAAAGCCATGAAGGGACCAACGGTGTGGCTGTTTGGCTAGACTTATTGCCAGCATATGGTATCTGAAGGTGCCTGAGTCCCTTTATGATGACTAGAAGGATTCTATCATGAGACATTCCGGACTTTATTGGCACCATGGAATGATGCTAACCACATCAGGGTTTCTGAGGTGCAAAAACTCACTGACTGGCATAGAAGCCTGTAGTTGCTGCTCGTATAGCTCATTTTGGGGGAGAAGGAGGACTTTCACCCCACAGATATGTCTTCTTACTTGTGAAAAAGAGAATTTTACAGGGGAAGGAAAAAAAGCTTATATCTACCACCTCACAGCTCTAGTGCTGTTTCCAAAACACAAAACTAGCAGCAAAATAAGAAGTTCAAGTTAAGAAAAACATACCTCTCCCTCTGTCTTTGCCTAGATGCCTAGCCCTATAAATCAGTACAAAAGGAAATTATCTCTAGCTTTAGCAGGTGACACTGGTCCAGGACTTTGCCATTGACAAAGTGTGCACGTTTGAAATTAGTTTTTATTCATTTGATTATCACAACCAGTCAGCAGGATGTGTGTGCGTCAGAGAGCATTACCATATTAAAGATAGAAGGCAGGAAAACATACAAACTATTAGACAAAAATAAATAAATAAATAAATAAATAAAGCAAACCTGAGGTCCTGGGATACATAGATAGTTCACGTGAAGAAGTGGGCTGGAGAGATGAATGACTTATTCTTGTGAATGTGTATTTTACCGGATGCCTTTTTAAGTCAATGCTGAGCACAGAAGATGCTAGAAAGATTGAGCCATAATGGCCTCACAGTCCGCATGTAAACATAATGCAGAGATGCAGGAGTCATCACCTTCCAGGAAGTACTTTCCACTCAGCTGTAGAGAGCGAGCGCAGTCAGCAAATCCCTCCCAGCTGTCAGCTCCTCAAGGATCTGTCCTACCTACAGAAATTCAATCCCCTCACGGAGTCAACAGCCAGCATTTGGCAGCTGAATGAAGGAGAGATGTGAAGCCCTAGCCACTTTGGCTCATTGCCAATAAATACATGAGTAAATAAGTAAATAACCTCTAATAGTATTGACTCTGAAACCTCCCAGTAGATGATTTTTTTTCAATCCTATCCCTTCTGGCCATCCCTGTTTTTGTTTTATGTTTCTTTGTTTAGTTTTCATGGATAGGGATGAGTTAAGGTTTGCTACATCCCAGTGTCTGTTTCTATTGTATCTAGTTTATACCAGTTGGTTCTGAATATGACCAAGGACATTGGCGAAAAGATAAAAAATTTGAAGTTATATCATTCAGACCTGGCTGGCCATGTGAATCTCATTACTAGCACTAGACAAAGCTGAAAGCTTTGGTGCAGGGTATGGATTGGATTGTTAAAAGTGTGTTCCAGTAATTTAGCAGAATGTAAAAATGACTAGGCAGCCTTAAGAGAAATGGTGAAACTTTAGCAACGGTAGTGTTAGGTGATATTTACAAGCATGATCCATGTGCCATATAGTGAAATATAATGAACAGGTGAGAGCCAAAAATACATGATTCAAAAAATCAAGGATGGATGTGCGGTTTCATCATCTACATACAACTGAGCTCTTTTCTCCTGGCACAGGAATGGGGAGAAGTCTGAAATTGAAATGTAAAAAGTACAATGTCTAAAGGCTAGAGAGAAGGCTTAGCAGGTAAGAACACAGAGGACCTGGGTTCAGTTCCCAGATCCAGATGGTGGCTCATGCGGCAGTTCACAAACTATCTATAATTCCAGTTCCAGGGGACTCAATGCCCCACCTCTAGCCTCTTTAGATATGCAGAAGATACATACACATGCATAAATGCCAACAGATACTCATACACATACAAATAAATAAAAATAAAATATTTTTAAGACCAATGTCTGCAAGTTCAAGGAAAGTTAAGTATCCGTATCAGTCAGGTGTTTAAGTCAAGGTCAGGACCCAAATTTGAAAATCTTAAGTAGCAATGTGTAAGCAGATAGATTCAACACTATAACGCACCAGTTCAGCATCTGTTCTGTTCATTGAAGAGCTTCATTCAGCTTTCCCAAATAAGAGGCAGCACGACCCATCCTAGACAGGAAGTCACCAATGCCAACGCATCTTTCCCACCAACTAGCCTGCCCCTGGGGAAAAAAAAAATGTATCCCTCTGGATGGATTTGAATTTGCTCCAACAAGGCCCTACATAACACAACCAAAAACATGGTATAAGAAAGAAACATGGGAAGGAAGAAACCGTGTGCTTAAGTAACTGCAAATCCAAAATAGAAGTATGGATGCTCAACATTCTTAAACAAACGGGATGAAACCTGAGACTTGATAAGGAAGACTCTATTGATTTCAGAGTCTCTCTCTCTCTCTCTCTCTCTCTCTCTCTCTCTCTCTCTCTCTCTCTCTCTCTCTCTCTCTCTCTCTCTCCAAATACAGGGTTTAACAGCTGACAATGCTCCCAGGAACTGGTTTCATGCATCCAGGTATCCATTTCAAGATCATTTTGGATACAATTTCTGAGTTGACATTGAAACTGAGAGACTCTGAACTTCATCATGGCTGCCAATGAAAGGGCAAGTGCATGGGAGTCAGGTAACAAAGGGACTCCTCCACGAGACCTAGCTCATTCTTTCATAAGTAAATACTGAGATTAGTAATAGACAACTATCACAGCCCACAGAAGGGTCTGAGGCCTGTAGAGAAAACAGCAACAATCATGTGCTCATGTTCTAGTGGCAGCCTTGAAACTGCATCTATGCTAAACCAAGAAAAAAAAAAATAGATTGCAGAATAACACCTGCTATGGACAGGGAATGATGATGATTTGTACCACCATTAAAGACATAAGAAAGACGAAAACAATGTTCCCCAATATGTGATGATTGAAATCCCCAGTATGGGGCTGTGGTACCATTTGGGATGTCAGTGATGGTTGCAAGTTATAGCAATCTCAGCTAAGCAGTATCTCTGCTCAAATCCACAATTCCACTTTGGCATCTCTGCCAAGGCAGATGATCTTTGGGTTTGTGGGTTGCTGGATCCAGTAATCACCCAAAATGCTCAGGTAAGAATTATAGCTTAAAAATCTGCTTCTGAGCTCATCTACCCTTGCAATTTTTATTGCCCTGATATTACTTTTAATTCTAAAATTATATTTAGCTCATTTTTATAGCCTATTGTTTTGTTTAGATTTTCTACCTTTTTGTTTCTGGAAAAATTTATAATTGTTTATTAAATTATTTTGGCTGCTTCAAAAAATACTAGAATATATAATTTAATGGTATTCAGACATTATCACAGAGCAAAATAGTATTGTCCCTTAAAAGTGTCTCAGTGGGGAAGAATATACATATACCACACCAAAGAAACTTACAGTAACAAAGCTATTGTAATGGTTTAAATTAAATATTAAAATTCTCTAATATTTCTCTTTTTAAAAGGTTTTTTTCAAAACCAGAACAAAGTGGTCAAGAAGAAGGAATTTGGAAAGGGAGGAAATATATTTTTTTTGAAAAATAAACTATTAGTTATATAATGACAAAATAGACAAATTACAAAAGCATTACCTACATGAGCTCACAGCAGCTGTGATTGTCCACACATAAGACAAGTCAATCCATGCCAACAGCCAACCATGGATCAGAGAAGAATTTGTGGCTCCTATTTGTCTCTGCTGAATTCTTGGTATCTGATGGGTTGTTGGGGAACGGCAAATTGTTGCCTCATATTTTATAATGCCAGGCTCCAAAGAATACTTCCAAGCCCATAGACACACAAACTGCCCAGGTTAAAATCGTGGGATTAGAGGTGCAGGAATAACAAGAGGCCAGGGGGAGTAGAGAGAGTAAGGAAACTTAAGCAATGAAATGACGTAGGGTGTGTGCATAGTCACATGACCATGAATGGAATGTGAGTAATCAAACTGCACTATCTCCAGGTATGAAATGTTCACAGAACAAATGTAACCAATAAAAATAATAATTGTCGATCTGAAAAAATAAATTCAATGAAAATGTTTAGCTAACAATGCTGACATTGCCTAGGGAAAAAGTAGATTTTACAATTTACCTACGTGTAAGCTAAGAAGTTAAAACTCAAGCCTCAATATAGACAGAATTTTCCCCAGATCCCAAAATGCATCCACTTAAAGCATATAGATGACACACCCACTCACAAAAACTCATAAACAGATTACCAGCAACACATTTTAATATTATGCTAAATAACCAGAATGGTCTGTAGATGATGGCAGTATCTTAAAGGACCTTTAGTTTTTCTAACAGTATTTAGCAATCCCCCTTAAACTAAAGAAGTATTGTTAATCTCTAGCATTTGGTAATAAGATGCAAGATTCTGAAGTTTTTCTTCTAATTAGTAATACATGCTACAGTAGAAAGTTCTTTGTAAACTTAGAAATAAATCATTTCAGTCACCAATTAATGGGAAATTATTAAATAACTACAATCCACTCTTGTTCTGCTTGCATATTATATTTTTCCATTGAAAATGGGAGTTTTCATAGCAAGATTTGTTACTGTGAAAAACCATTAACAACAGACTACATAATCTAGATGGGAAAGAATAGTCTACATAGATCCAAGACAAAAGGGGGCATTTAGGGTTTGAAGAAGATGACAGGAAAGATGGATTAGTCAGTATTTGGGAGCACAGAAAGTACACACGTGGAGAAATTTAAAAGTTGAATGTCACTCCTCAGAGTAAAATACTGAGTGAGCCAAACACTTAACTGTAGAACGTGTGTCTGTGTTCATCATCAAACACGTGTATTTAAGGTCCCATCCCTAGATGAAGAGCTACAGGCAATTAGTGGGTTTTGTGAGAGAAATAATCAGTTTTCTCCAGGCATGAGACCCCCTCATCAATCATCAAATCCCAAGTTGTCATTCCTAGGAACATACATATATGAACACTAAATGAACTTGGCAGGCTGCATTTCTATTTACATATTCATATAAATGCACATATGTAACAATAATAATTAAAGAAAAAGGGTTGTAAATTTAGGAGTTGGGGGAGAGAGGAGAGAACAGAGGGTGAAAATGATGTGAATATAGTCCTTGTGTATGAAATTCCAAAAAGTGTATTTGAATTTTAAATAAATAAAGAAATAATAAAAGCTTTAAACCACCTTATCAATTATCCACTATCAGATAAATGTCCTAAATAGTGAGGCTGAGATGATTTTAAAAGATGGGTCCAATGATTATCAGAATCCAATAAAAAGAGAACAGTGTAAAATAACATCATGGGGTCGGAGAGATGGCTCAGCAGAAAGCAGCACACTTGCCCTTCCAACATACTTGAGTTTGATTCCCAGCACTCACAACAGTGACTTGGAGCCATCTCTACCTTCACTTTCAGGGGATGTGACCCCTCTGGTCCTCACAGCACCTGCATGCAGATGTACATCGCCACACACAGACAGTCACATCTACCCATAAGTAAAAATAAAAATAAGAGCACTGTTCTACAGCATCAGATATACCAACAGGGGGCAATGCTGAGTGCAGAGAAAGACAAACACACATGAGGTCTCCTGAGTTATTGAGACTTAACTGCTACAACACACTAGGGGAAGAAATGGCACTCACCATTAAAAGCGATACTCGGAGCTATTGAATTTCTTGGAGGAAAAAAATCAATTCCAAGCCTAACCTTAATTTTAACTTAAACTAGATTTCAGTCATAAACATGGCAGCTAAAAATGTAAAGCTCCTTTGAGAAAATACAAGAGAATATCTCCATGACTTTGATGTGAGCAGCACTTTCTAAATTAAAAACACACATTTTAACCCTAAAAGATTGTGAAAGAATCTCAACCAATCAAAACTGACCAAGGAGCCACCACACAGTATGACAAGCTTTCTGCAATACATATACCGCATACGGTCTCATCACCTGAGTGTTTCTAAAGATGTTTATAGAAAATTCTGCGAAGAAAGCCCTGGTAGAGTGGACCAGAATGTGGTCTTTGGACCCAGAATTTGGAGGTGAAACTGGCATCAAGAGTCAAGGTTATCCTTAGCTACACATAACAAGAAGGTCAGCCTGGATTGTATAACCCCACACTTGAAAACATGTCAGGGTAGAGCAGCGAGGAGAAGGAGGAGAGGCAGGAGGAGGAGAGAAGAAACGGCTCATAGTTTCAGGTGCCTCGAGCTCAAAGTCACTTAATCTCATTAGCTTGCGCAGAAAAACACCATGAGGACAGGTGTGTGGGGCAGAGGAGTCCTTCAGCTACTCTCATACATGAAGCAGTGTGTGAGGCTACAGGGGGGCAAGAATAAGATGCCCCCCACGAACCTATCCTCTGACAGAACCTCCTAAAGGTTTCCCTCCAAGACAGTACCACCAGCTTGGGTCCTAAGATTGATTTTTTTTTTTTAATTTCTCGGAGGGTTCCCTGTACCCTCCCCCCGCCCTGTTCCCCTACCCACCCACACCCACTTCTTGGCCCTGGTGTTCTCCTGTACTGGGGCATATAAAGTTTGCAAGACCAAGGTGCCTCTCTTCCCAATGATGGCTGACTAGGCCATCTTCTGCTCCCTGTGCAGCTAGAGACACGAGCTCTGGGGGTGCTGGTTAGTTCAAGCTTTAACACAGGAGCCTATAGGGAACATTTTATATTTGAACCAAATACCTTGTAAAAGAAGTGCAGACAGCTGGATGGTGGTAGGGAACACCTTTAATCCCAGTACTCAGGAGGCGGAGGCAGGTAGATCTCTGTGACTTCTAGGCCAGCCTGATAGAGAGAGAGAGAGAGAGAGAGAGAGAAAGGGGAGAGGAAAAAAGGAGGGGGAGAGATATAACAGACAGACACAGAGAGACAGAGACAGCTCCAGCAAAGCCAGAGTTGTGCAAAGAAATTGTTGTGCTGTCCTATATATATAAATCAATTAGTAATAATTGTATAAATACACCTTTTAAAGAAATACAGGGTAGAGGATACAAAGTTATGGAATGTTAAAATGTTAATGCATACATTATATGTGCATTATACACAGCTTAGATTAGATAGATAGATAGATAGATAGATAGATAGATAGATAGATAGATAGATAGAGTTGGGTAGTCGCCTTAACTCTGAAGATACATATAAAAAGAGCAAGTTGGCACTTGTGTTCTTCAGATTGAAAGACAAATTTTAAATAGTTTAGAGAACCTAATGCTAATTACAGAAAATATGATGACATGGACAGCCTGCACATTTGTTTGGGACCTGCTGGAGAGCGCTGTAGCAATGCATGCTGACATGAACTATACACTTACAGAGATAGCCACACAAACATTCAAAAACATAGAAACAAAGATAGGGTGCACACTCTTACTCTTAACAGTGAAAATTTAGTCATCATTAGGAATCTGATTAAATATTTTATTGGTTTAACAACAGTGGATTATCTAGTCATTTCCAGGGTTAATTCATTGTGGCTATGAATTCCATTAATATGGCTGACATTTAGCATTCAATTTTCAAACCACTTGGAATTTAAAACACACAAACCATACCAAAAAATGTTCAACTTGGAAAAAAATAACATATAAACTACAGCTTCAAGTATTTCATGATGTAAATGAGGTAGACTTATCAATTAATGACTCAAAGCCGTAAACATATTTGAAAAGGTTATGAATTCTCAGGCAACATACAGAAATTAACTGCAAGTCAGACAACCAGCAAGTCATTTTTCAGAGAATAAATACGTTTTCCATTTTTACACCAATGTCACTTAATTTACCCGAAGCCTTTGAGGGCACATTTGCCTTGGAGACTCATTGGACTTTTCTGTTGTGCACATTCTAGTTGACAGCTGAAAGTTCATGGAGAAAAGTTTGTTCTTTGGACTACAATAGAGAGCTCTTGGATCAGAACAGTGAACTTTGGCTCAGATTCTTTGAAGAATACAGTGAAAATAGCAGATTTATAATAAATACTTAACTAAGTGATTTTCTGGAATCTTCCCTAGGAAAACTGTCATGAGTCAGGCTGAACTAGGAGTGATGTGTTTCTCTGTTATTGAAGGAAATAGCAATACTTGAACTGCCTCAGTCAAATATGTGTTGTTATGACCAAACACTGTAGGCATTAACACATAAAGAAAAAATGTTTTTTTTCCAAATCTGTAGGTTGCTGAGTTGTCCTATTGACTGTGTCTTTTGACTTACAACAGCTTTCAGTTTTATGAGGTCCCATTTACCCTCACTAATCCCACATCTGCTAGAGGGCATATATACATATATATATACTCAAGAAGCTAACATCCAAAAAACCAAATAATCCAATTTAAAAACAGGGTACAGAGCTTAACAAAGAATTCACAACAGAGGAATCTCTAATGGCTGAGAAGTACTTAAAGAAATGCTCAAAGTCCTTAGTCATTAGGGAAATGCAAATCAAAATGACCCTGAGATTCCACCTTACACCAATCAGAATGGCTAAGATCAAAAACTCAAATGATAGCACGTGCTGGCAAGGGTGTGGAGAAAGAGAAACACTCCCCTGTTGCTGGTGGGTTTGCAAAATGAAAATCAATCCGATGGTTCCTCAGAAAATTGGAAATAGATCTACCTGAAGACCCAGCTATACTACTCTTGGACATAAACCCAAAATGTGCCCCACCATACCAGAGGGACACATGCTCCACTACTTTCATGATAGCCTTATTTTTAATAGCCAGAAGCTAGAAACAACCCAGATGTCCCTCAAACAAAGAATGGATACAAAACCATGGTTCATTTACACACTAGAATACTATTTAGACATTAAGAATGAGGCCATCAAAAGATCTGCAGGCAAACAGATGGAACTAGAAAATATCATCCTGAGTGAGGTAACTCAGACCCAAAAGGACATGCAGGGTATGTACTCACTCATAAGTGCACATTAGCCTAAAAGTACAGAATACCCAGGATACAACCCACAAAACTTAAGAAGTTTAACAAGCAGAAAGGCCCAAGTGAGGATGCTTCCATCGCACTTAGATGGGGGAGGAAAATAATCACCAGGAGGCAGAGGGAGGGAGGGACCTGAATGGGAGAGGGGTGGGGAGGGGAAAAGGAGAACAGGATCAGGTATGGGGAGACAGGAGAGAAGCTGGGAGGGCCAGGAGAATGAATGGAAATATGCAGCCTGGAAGGGGGGGTTGGGCTTACTTCTAGAAAGTACCAGAAACATGGGATGTGAGAGACTCTCAGGACTCAATGGGAGTGACCTTAGAAGAAATGACCAACAGTGGGGAGAGGGAAGTGGTAGAGTCTACCTCCAGTAGACAGACGGGACCTCAAGTGGACGGATGGGGTTACCAACTCACAGTCAAAGTTTCTGACCCAGAATTGTTCCTGTCTAAAAGAACTGCAGCAACGAAAATGGAGAAGAGACTAAAAGAAAGGCAGTCCAGTGACAGGCCCAAATTGGAACCCATCTCATGAGGAGAAACCGATGACTGACACTATTATTAATGCTATGGTGTGCTTACAAACAGGAACCTAGAATGGCTGTTCTCTGAGAGGTCCAACCCACTGCTGACTGAGACAGGTGCAGATACTTACACTCAACAATTGAACTGAGGTAGGGAACCTCTAGAGTTGAATTAGGGGAAGGACTGAAAAAGCTGAAGAAGAGGGCAACCCTATAGGAAGATCAGCAGTCTCAACTAACCAGACCCCTGGGAGATCCCAGACACTGAGCTACCAACCAGGTAGCATATACAAACTAGTCCAAGGTCCTGACATGTAGACACATCTACAGCAGAGGACTGCGTGTTCTTGCCTCAGTGGGAGAAGTGCCTAATCCTGAAGGGGATTTAGACCCCAGGGAGTAGGGAGGCCCTGTGGTGGAGGGACCGTCCTCTCAAGACACATGATCATTTCATTAGATGCTGAAAAAGCATTTGAAAAAATTCAACATCCCTTCATGTTAAAAGTCTTGGAAAGATCAGGAATTCAAGGACCATACCTAAACATAGTAAAAGCAATATACAGCAAACCAATAGCCAACATCAAACGAAAAGGAGAGAAACTTGAAGCAATCCCACTAAATTCAGGGACTAGACAAGGCTGCTCAATCTCTCCCTACTTATTCAATATAGCATTTGACATCCTAGCCAGAGTTATTAGACAACAAAACGAGGTCAAAGGGATTGAAAATGGAAAGGAAGAAGTCAAAACATCACTATTTGCAGATGATATGATAGTATACTTAGGTGACCCCAAAAATTCCACCAGAGAACTGCTAAACCTGATAAACAACTTCAGTAAAGTAGCTGGATATAAAATTAACAAAAACAAGTCAGTTACTTTTCTCTACTCAAAGGATAAACAGGTTGAGAAAGAAATGACATCCTTCACAATAGTCACAAATATTATTACACACCTTGGTGTGACTCTAACCAAGCAAGTGAAAGATCTGTATGACAAAGACTTCAAGTCTCCGAAGAAAGAAATTGAAGATCTCAGAAGATGGAAAGGCCTGCTGCGACCCCAGACTCCGGCCAGCAGAGGTGAGGAAAAGAGGACACGTACACCAAGGCAGGGTTCAAGCAGCTTCCGCAGCTCCCACTTTAGCTTCAGCTTCAGCTTCCTTCTGCTTCAGCTTCCTTTATTCTGGGGGAATTGCCCAATTTATCTGCCTCCACCCTCTGCATTCATCTCTCACCACTCTTCATCATCCAATCAGCATTCAGCACGCTCTGTACATGAGCCATGCATGCAGACAGGGTGCACATTGATAGGCCAGTGACTCAATATCATGCTGTATGACACTATGCGTCAGGCAGACAGCGCATGATCATTCAGGTGCTCATGATCAGGTTCTTGGTAAACAAGCAGGGATCATGGGGCTTGGCAATGAGCCAGGGTGCCATCTTGGCCCATGTGGCCGCACCCTCTTCCCACAAAGGTCTCCCATGATCATGGTTTGGCAGGATTAATATAGTAAAAATGGCCATCTGGCCAAGAGCAATCTACAGATTCAATTCAATCCCTATCAAAATTCCAATTCAATTATTCATAGAGTTAGAAAGAGTAATTTTCAAATTCATTTGGAATATCAAAAATCCCTGGATAGCAAAAACTATTCTCAACAATAAAAGAACTTCTGGGGGAATCACCATCCCTGACCTCAAGCAGTATTACAGAGCAATAGTGATTAAAAAAAACAAACAAACTGTATGGTATTGGTACAGAGACAGGCAGGAAAGTCAATGGAATAGAATTGAAGACCCAGAAATGAATCCACACACCTAAGGTCACTTGACCTTTGACAAGGGAGCTAAAACCATCCAGTGGAAAAAAGACAGCACTTTCAACAAATGGTGCAGGTTCAACTGGAGGTCAGCATGTAGAAGAATGCAAATCGATCCCTTCTTATCTTCTGGTACAAAGCTCAAGTCCAAGTGGATCAAGGACTGCCACATAAAACCAGATACACTAAAACTAATAGAAGAGAAAGTGGGGAAGAGCCTTGAACACATGGGCACAGGGGAAATTTTCCTAAACAGAACTCCAGTGGCTTATGTTCTAAGATCAAGAATCAACAAATGGGACCTCATAAAATGACAAAGTTTCTGTAAGGCAAAAGGCACTCTCAATAGGACAAAACAGCAGCCAACAGATTGGGAAAAGATCTTTACCAATCCTACATCTGATAGAGGGCTATTATCCAATATACACAAAGAACTCAAGAAGTTAGACTCCAGACAATCAAATGACCCTATTAAAAGTGGGGTACAGAGCTAAACAAAGAATTCTTAACTGAGGAATATTGAATGGCCAAGAAGCATCTAAATGTTCAACATCCTTAGTCATAAGGGAAATGCAAATCAAAATAACCCTGAGATTCCACCTCACACCAGTCAGAATGGCTAAGATCAAAAACTCAGGTGACAGCAGATGCTGGCAAGGATGTAGAGAAAGAACACTCCTCCATTGCTGGTGGGATTGCAAGCTGGTGGTTCCTCAGGAAATTGGACATAGTACTATCTGAGGACCTAGCTATGCCATCTTCCTGGGCACATACCCAGAAGATACTCCCAACATGTAATAAGGACACATGCTCTACTATGTTCATAGTAACCATATTTGTAATAGCCAGAAGCTGGAAACAACCCAGATGTCCCTCAACAGAGGAATGGATACAGAAAATGTGTTACATTTACACAATAGAATACTATCCGGCTATTTAAAACAACAACTTCATGAAATTCGCAGGCAAATGGGTAGATCTAGAAAATATCATCCTGAGTGAGGTGACTCAGTCACAAAAGACTACTCATGGTATATACTCACTAATAAGTGAATATTAGGCAAAGAGTGTGGAAAACCCAAGATACAACTCACGGACTACATGAAGCTCAAGAGGAAGGAAGACCAAAGAATGCATGGTTTGGTCCTACTTAGAAGGGGTAACAAAATAATCAAGGGAATTTGAGGGTAGGAGGGACTTCGGAGGAAGATAAGAGGGAGAAGGGAAAAAGAAGAGAAGAATCAGGTATGGGAGGAGATGGAGGGGATGTACAGAGGGTCAGGAATTTGAACAGAAGTGTGTAGCAATGAGGGATGGAGAACTGGGGGTAGCAACCAGAATGTCCCAGATGCTAGGAAATTAAGAGCCTCCCAGAACCCCACAGGGATGACATTAGCTGAAATACCCCACAAAGGGGAGGGAGAACCTGTTGAGACCATTTCCAGAGGTTAGGTATGGCCCCCTGGTTAAGGGATGGGGCCACCCACCCATCTCCAAAATTTTAACCCAGAATTGCTCCTGTCTAAAGGAAATATGGGGACAAAGAATAGAGCAGAGACTGAAGGAGAGGCCATCTAGAGACTGCCCAACCTGGGGATCCATCCCATATGAGGACACCAAACCTAGACACTATTTCTGACACCAAGAAGTGCTTGTGACAGAAGCCTGATACAACTGTCTCCTATAGAGGCTCTGCCATATCCTGACCAATACAGATGCAGATGCTTGCAACCAACCATCGGACTGAGCACAGGAATCCCAATGGAGAAGTTGCGCAAAGGACTGAAGGAGCTGAAGGGTCCTATCTGGCATCAGTGGGATGGGAGGTCCTTGGTCCTGTGAAGCGTTGATGCCTGTCTTAGTCAGGGTTTCTATTCCTGCACAAACATCATGACCAAGAAGCAAGTTGGGGAGGAAAGGTTTTATTCAGCTTACATTTCCATACTGCTGTTGATCACCAAAGGATGCAGGACTGGAACTCAAGCAGGTCAGAAAGCAGGAGCTGATGCAGAGGCCATGGAGGGATGTTCTTTACTGGCTTGCCTCCCCTGGCTTGCTCAGTTCACTCTCTTATAGAACCCAAGACTACCAGCCCAGAGATGGCACCACCCACAAGGGAACCTCCCCCCTTGATCACTAATTGAGAAAATGCCTTACAGCTGGATCTCATGGAGGTATTTTCCCAACTGAAGCTCCTTTCTCTGTGATAACTCCAGCTGTGTCAAGTTGACACAATGCTAGCCAGTACAATGCCCCAGTGTGGAGGAATGCAAGGGCAGTGATGTAGGAGCAGGTAGGTTGATAGGAAAGCACCCTAATTGAAGCAGGGTAAATGGGGATGGGATAGGGGATTTGCAGAGGGGAACCTGGGAAAGGGGATAATACTTGAAATGTAAATAAATAAAATATCCAATTAAAAAAATGGGATAAGGAACTCCATGGGAGGGGGAAGTAGGAGATGAAGGCAATGGCTGGATTGTAAATAAATATAATAATAATATTTAAAAGAAATATTCTTTTCTTTGATTTGCATTTCTGTAGAGTCTGATCTATGTAGCACCATTTCACTGGGTCATTGCTATAGGGTGGCATACCATGGTGGTGGTGGGTGGTACAGCAAGCCAGGAAGTAGAGAAAGACAGGACAGGAAAGCTTCCTCAGTGTTCTTTGGGTTATGCCTTCAGTTACTTAAGGACTTCCCATTAGACCCAAGCTCCTTTCTTATTTTTTTAAATCAGAGTCCCATGAATCCCTTGCTGGCTTGTATTGCATTTGTCATACAGCCAAGGATAATTTTGAACTTCTGGTTCTTCTTTTACTTCTCTGGAATTACAGGTATATGTGACCCATGCCTGATTTGCACAATGTTGTGGAATGGACCCAGGGCATTCTGAATGCTAAGTAAATATTCTTCCTACTAAGCTATGTTCCCCAGCTTAGACATCATCTCTTAAAGCTCAACAGTATTTCCCAACAGGACTCGCCTGGGGATCAAGCCCTTAATGTATATCCAGGTAGGGTGCACTATTCATACCTAATCCATAACAGGTATGTACCTGATGAAGACACACCTTGATAAATATTGAAGATGTGGACTCCTGAGCACAGCTTCCTTTCCATTACTCTCCACACAAATAACTGATTTGCTTTCTGAGAAATCTGAGCAGTGAATGAATGGCCAAAGAGTGCTTCGAAATGAGTCATTCTAGCTAGACTGCAGAAGCCATGCTCAAAAAGAATTCATAAAAAAACAAATAGTTCTTTATTAACTAAAAAGGACCTTTTGACTCTCAAAAAAAAAACCATAAAATTTAAAAGAGAAATAATAATGAAAGTAGCCATTGCAGTAAGTTTAAAAGTGAATCACCAGTCAGTTTTTTGGGAAGAGGTTGGAGAAGCATTTTGTTCATTTTTGTCTTCCACAGAACAGTGCATGGGTAGTAACCCTTACATGCATGGTTTGCAGCAGAACAGCATAAGTGCTGCATAATTTTAACATTCCACTGGCTTTTCCCAATCAATATCATCAATGTTCTAAACAAGCATGAAAGCTGGGAACTCAGTTTTC
This sequence comes from Mus pahari, assembly GCF_900095145.1. Lineage (NCBI taxonomy): Eukaryota > Metazoa > Chordata > Mammalia > Rodentia > Muridae > Mus > Mus pahari. The sequence continues at coordinate 60,422,288 of NC_034603.1, forward strand.
TCAACTTAAAGAAAACACAAGGTCTTACCTTGTGCCTCTCCGGTTCTCTCATACAGTGCTGGGATGTCAAAGGTAAAAATGGATGTCTCTCTTTCTTCTCGAGTTCAATGTTCACTCTTGATTCTAGAGTGATAGAATCTGCCTCTTGGAAGGTATGATGAATGAAGTATGTGTGCTTCTCTAAATTTCTGTCTGAGAGACGTGCTGCAGGAAGAGAATTGCTGGCTGTCATAATAGAGGGCTGTGCTTTCTGTCCCCATGAAATACTTCACCACCTCCAGCCCAAATCGAGAACAAGCAAAACCCGTTATCATAAAGCCCTAGGAGAGGAGGTGAAAATCGCTTGCTGTCTTGCTCAGAAAAATATAGATCAGAATCTCGGAAACGCATCAATTGTAATGGCACATTGAAAAGCATTTTTAAGCAATTTCTCTTCAAATGCCTGTTAGCAGCCCTGAATCCACAAAAATCTATGAAACCTATCATTGCTGCCTGAGACAATGTGTTAGAAACTACATACATTATCATTGCTTCTTACCCAAACCTGTCATTAATTTTCCTCGGAGATGAAAATGATGTGACTCCCACAGCTTAATTAACAGTAAGTTCCAAGGTTACTGAGCTAGCAAACATTGCAATTGAGATTTGAACTCATGACATCCATCTTCATGTTCTTCTAACAACCAAGTGATCACATTGACACATTGACAAGGATGTGGCTTAAGCCAAGATACTTTCCTCACTGCATGGCTAAAAACAAAAAACAACAAAAACCCAACAACAACAACAAAGACAACAACAACAAAAACCAACTAAGGGGTATCATGTCAGTAAAGGAAAAATATGGCAATAGGCCATTAAACCTCTTTTAGACAAATTGTTTAATAGGTTTGGTAAATGTAGATTTTTGTCTATATAACTATGCTTATATAATTTGAATACTCTTCAATAAGCTAAGGATGGAACACCACAGTGACAGAGCCTAGATGCTTACATATTATTCAGAATACTGTCTCTCCTGCTTACTTCTCCCCTAAGACAAAATGCATTTCTGATAATTGAGGTTGATACTGATCATCATCAAAAATCTGTACTTTCCTTGTCACTGTCTTTCCTTGAATTTGAAGTTTCTGACCCTGGCTCATTACCAAGAAATTTTCACCTTTTTTCATCTCAATGAGTAAAATTTTATTGTGTATGTTTTCAATATTTTATTTTGCTATTTTATTTCTATAATTCCAAAGCTACTAATAACTGAGCCTAAGATTAAGCTCCGCATGGTTCTGCCTTAAAAGTCCAAGAACATTCTTTGACCTCATAGTGTGTTTCTATCATCCTTCCTTGCTCTCTTTGTTTACCTCTATGTATATATCTGTTTATTCGGTCCAACACAATTTCTTCTCATCTTCCTAATGTACCTGTACTAGACTAGAAGTAAGGTTCTCTTCCCATGTTTAGAGCTGCACACTGATTACTTATCCCATTAACCAATCAATCGCTATCAATCACTAGCCACTTTAGTAAGTAATTCAGATGTTCCAGATTTACGAACCATCTCTTGATAATCGCAAACGTAAAAATAATGTTGCATATCCTTTCTATCACATACCTCGTGGTCAACCAGATAAATATGCTGCAATTCTACCAGTTCTCGATATTCAGGACTAAGGGGGGGGGGCATAAACAAGGCATTCCATCCTGACAGGAGTACCATTTTTTATCCTCTGTTTTTTTTGTTTGTTTGTTTTGTTTTGTTTTGTCTGTAAAAAAAATTTCTACATTTTTCTCAAAAAAGCAAGGTTATAATGATTTGTCATTTTACACTATATTTACATATACAGTACATATACAGTATAAACAGATGCCTAGAAGTAGATAATTGTGTTTAAAGGATCCTTGTACAGTGTCCTGGATTATATCTTACTAAAACCTTTCATGGGTACACACTTGCTGGCAGTGTACAGGGCTTGGGGAGGGGATGTCATTCACACACTCCCCCTAGTATTAAATAACATAAAAATTTAGCTGTTTTGCTTTTTTGTCTCAATTTTCTTCTTAACTTTTCATAGAAAGATAGATAGATAGATAGACAGACAGACAGATAGATAGATAGTTAAGCATATACCCCTTATGCCCCCTCCCTTTTCTCAGACCTTCTGCCACTTGTCCCCTCCGTTCCCCTAAACAATTTCTCATCACTTTCATTGAACACATATTACTTTTGTGACTGTATGATACCCAGGAGCCACGAATGAGAGAGGTTATCGTCACCGCTCTGACACCACCTTCAGTTGCTTGATAAGATGATCCCCTGCACTCACTTCCAGCATACAGTCCGACTTCATGCTTTGTGACAAGGAACATAACATTTTTTTTGTAAAAAAAATCAGTTTAATGTGTGAAAACTCATGCGTTCTAGCTTGATATCCTTGCATTTATTTGATTACTAGCACATTTGATTATTTGATTATTAGAACATTCATATGTACTCCTTTGAATATCTTACTCTGGCACTCACAGAATTATTTCTGATTCTTATGCTGATCATTAAAATATTTCATGAACCATTCAGTTTTATTATTTGAATTGTTTCGGGATATTATTTCTTTTTTAATTCAGTGAGAGAGCACCACAAAATGTGGGTTAAAGACTACTGATTGCAAATGTCTAAGAACACGGTATCCTCTCTCACATTAGTATGGGTCCCACTAACTCAAATTACTGCGAGTCCTACTAACTCACATTACTGTGGGTCCCACTAACTCACATGACTGTGATGATACAGTAGTCACCAGGGTAACAAAATCACAAGGATGGGAAGCATACTCACATTGGGAGGACTAGAAGAAGAGACAGTTCAGCAGTGTTTAGGATATAAAATAGAGGAGGAATTATAATGATAATTGAGGTTGGGAAAAACTACCACTGCTACCCAGAAAGCCAGAGGGAAGGTAAGCAGAGGGTGGAGTCCACTAGCTATGGAGACCTGTGAAGGGGGTTCTGGTGAAGAGAGGGAGACTGAAAGCTAAATCTGTTTTTAAGAAGTCCCCTGACCTCTACCCCTGTGCTAATAAGGGACAGCTGGGTACTCATGCCTAGTCAAGCAAATGGGAGTGAACCTATTTAAAGAAATAATGTTCACTGATACAACATGCATGTTCATTGACTGGGATTGTGGCCTTGGGATGTATGAGACAATGTAAATGAATGTCGCAGTTGGGGATGTGAAGCCACTACTATGCCTGTTATCTGTTCACCATACAGTCAGGTCTGAGAGACACTAGGTGCTTGGCACTGTTTTGTTCTGCTGTCTTGCTTGATGTACACATGTTCTCATATTTTAGGGAATGCAGTCTACTAATGTACCTGGTGGGATTGCTTCTTTTGGTATTTCTGCTCGTGTAATGGACCCATATTGCCAAATCAATTCTGTTATTGTTCATGCTTACCAAAGTATTTCACTTGTCAGTCTTTGAAGCAGTATAACCCCTCATAAATATTTATAGTAGAATATTATAGTGTTCAACCTAATATTTTAAATTACAAATTATCAAGCATTAGTTTTGACGTTGAAAATTATACTGCAAGTGTTTTTTTGAAAAGTATTTCTTTAACTTTTGATTTTATGATATAATTACATCATTTTTTTCTTCCCTTTCCTTCATTCAAACCCCCCTTTATCCTGTCTTTACTTTTTTTCAAGTCCATGGCTTATCTATTCTTTTTGTCATTACATACATATATACATACAAACATAAATAAATAAATACATACATACATGTGGATGTTCTTATACAAAAATACAAAATTTTCCCCTAGGCTAAGTGCTATTTCACTTATTTCATATAAGTCATCCCTTGACTAATATGTTAACTTCACTCCTATTTTACCTGAACTTTAAAGTACTTCCTAATATTTGAAAAGGCAGGTCTTTTGCTGTTTTACTTTTTCAAAATTAGCATATGTATATTCATAGATTAACATAATTTTACTGTCTCCAAAATTTCTCACAATATTTTTGGTGACATTTTCTTAAAACTATATATTTTTTAAAAAATAAAAGATACCTTAAAGATTAATTTTACTAATCAGGAATATGTGTTTCTTTGCTCATCTATACTTGGGTTTTTCTTTTAGCTAAAATTCCTTTTCTCTACATATGAGAAGACTATATCTTTGTGGTATTTCTGTCTTTATTATTACTTCAATATACTTCTCTCCAATAAATATTTTACATGGTTGCAATTAAATTTGTATTTTCATTGAAACTTCGACATATACAGAGAGTAGTTAAGTGGGTATAGTACCACCATAGAACACTCCTGACACACTCCTCCCATTCATACACACACACACACACACACACACACACACACACACACACACACACACATGCACACTTTGCTGGT
>NC_034603.1:60426946-60429943 GCF_900095145.1 Mus pahari
TGTGTGTGTGTGTGTGTGTGTGTGTGTGTGTGTTATGTAATAGTTTTCCAAGTGTTACTCTTTAATTTATTACTGTATTGTTTTCCAGTGTTACAAAAGTCCTTTCAAGACATTATATCAAGATATTATAAAGCATTATTCCATTACATTGAGTTTTTGAGAGCAGTTCTTCCTGAAGGCATGTATGATTTTCTTTTTTTAGAAGAGACGTCTCCACTGTGATGTATCCAATATTTCTCATGTTCTATTTCCTCTTTGCTTCATTAATTTATTACAAAATGTATATCCTCTTGTTAATTCCCTTAAAAACATACACAAGGGAGATGAGGGTTTTGCAAGAGTCTGTATGTCCACAGATGCTTTCATTCTGCCCTTGAACTTGATTGATATTGATAAACTAAGTATAGAATACTTACTTAGACATTATTGACAAATCAAATGTATGAAGGCATTTTTCCAGGGTCTCCAGTGAGAAACATCACCACTTATTATCTTATTCTTTGTGTGTGTGGGGGGGGTGTGTGTGGTTTAATTGTCTATACAATTTCACCTGTTTCATTCTTACATTTAGTTAGCACTCATAATATCCCACTGGACAGACAGGAAGCATAGAGAGACCACTGTCTCTCAGTCCCCTCTAGCTCGTCTGGGACCCTGTCATACCTGCCTCCCAACTCCATGCTCTCCGTTGGTAATTCTTCCTTTTTTTGGATTGTATTCTTGGACCAATAAGCATCATTTGAGTATGTTTTTTTTCCTTTTTATGACCTGATTTTTACCCACTTTTATGATTACTCAATGGTCTCTTTAAATCTGGAAATATGATATACTCATAATCTCTTGCAGAGAACACAAACCTGGAATTATTTAATATTTTGTCCCCTGTGTCTTCCCCCACCCTTTGAAGTACTGTACTATACTGGGGATTTTGTTGACCTTTTGGTCATATATACACTATATAAAATTCTGGATTTCATTTTGATATTTTCATATCTATAAATAATTATACTTTGATAACATTCACCCTTTTCCCTACTCTGGCATTCTTTCTGGCCCTCCTTTTCTTCCTAAATATAGAATTGCCATTCCCTAGAATCCCAGGTAATGTAATATGAAGATAATTTTAATAATCACTACTTTTATTGTAACATTTCTAATGATCTACCATTAATGATTTATTTTTATATTCATTGCTGACAATATAGTTTTTATTATCTTAGGAAACTAGAATTCATGGCCTTAAACAAACTATCTAAACTGTTAATACTAGGTAAGATAATTTTACCTTAAATTCTTAGATAATTCAAAATTATTTACCTCTAATATACTTGGTTTTGACATTGTTTCAAAAATGAATTTTCTAAAATGAAGACAACAAAATCCCCATTCATAAAGTTTAATTGCAAAATGTCTGTTTCAGACTCATGCTTTTGAATACTTAGTCCCCAGATCGCTGGACTATTCTACAAAGTTGTGGAACCTTTAGAAAGTGGAGCCTTGATGAAGAAAGGAGGTTTTATACAGATTCTTCACTTCAGTATGATGAGCTGCCTCATGCTGTCTGCTACATACATTCCCCCACTCCATCCACTTAATGGACTTCATCAGTTTAAGCTGTGCACTAAAATGAATTCTTCTTCCCTTGAGTAGCTTCTTGTTAGTTTTTTGTTCATAAATATTTTAACGTAATTAATGTAGCTAATGTTTATGTTAGAATACTTATAGAATTTCATGTTGTAACATGCATGCTTATGAATTTGTAGGTCATTTCTGAACATCAGTGAAATTCCACTTTATGACAGGCAGTGTGCTAGGCACTGGCAAAGCTATACAATGTCTTCTCATTCACTGAGTTGATGTTAAGTCACCTTGATACAATACTGTCTGGGTGTTGATATCTGACCACTAGAAAAACTCCCAGCATACATGGACACTAAAGCAGAAGCTTAGAGTCTGAATAACATGGTGAACAGTGGTGTCACTTAATGAAATGAGAAATCCTGGGGTGATATAACTTGGTAGGCAACAATGGAAGGATTCAAATGCTTTGTTTTGATAAGGCTAAATATGTGCTGTCTATTAAACAACCCAGCGAAAATGACAAGAGTCCAGCTGATCTTGGAATCTGGAGCTTAGGGAAGATGCCAGATGGTGCCTATAAATTTCAATGGGTTTAGGGGATAGTTTATATTTAAAATAACGAGTCTGTGCAATGTCATCAAAGGAACAAATATCAATAACATAAAGAAAAAGGGGTTTGGATGGAATCTTGAGAAATTCCTAGACACTAAGAGGTTGGAGAGTAACAATAAAAAACAACCAAGCAAAGTCAGGGATTCTGAGGACAAAACTAGTGAATCATCCTTGAAGCTGAGGAATTTCCAGTGGTTTGTCATTTATCAACCACTTATCAGTTGTTAAGAATTTTTATTGTTCTAGTCTATACAGTGGCCAAAAATGACAAAGTACTGTAGATAAATACACATAATATAATCTATTGTGTAATTCAGACATGAGTGTGCCAGAAACACATGGCATTTCATTATCTATATAATATTATCTATATAATGTTATCTATATAATATCGCCAAGTATGGTCAGACTAACAAGGATTTAAAAAATAGATCAAGAGGTCGATCCTACAGCAGAACAGCAATAGTGTTGGGAAACGGATGGTTACTGAACAAGCATGCATTTCACTAGGTGAAATTCTGTAATTAATTTTATAAAATTGAGAAGATAGCTCAGTCAGTAAAGTGTTTAATGTGAAAGCATAAAAAATCTGAGTTCAAAGCTTCAGAGCTATAACTCCAGCCTTGAATAGTAAGACAGGTAGATAGATCTCTAGGGCTCACTGGCCTATAGGATATATATTTGGTAACCTCCAAGCAATCCAGAGACACTGTCTCAACAAACAAAGTAGACACTCCTGACCAAAGTTATATTCTGGCACACACACACACACACACACACACACACACACACACACACACACAC
>NC_034603.1:60429948-60457312 GCF_900095145.1 Mus pahari
ACACACACACACACACACAAAATCTAAAGGGGAGAAAGCTGTTAGTTAACAATGTTTAAAGGCAAATTATTGTCAATTAGTTCATACCAACCAAAAGAGAGAGCAAATGGACACTTGAGTGCTTTAAAAATTAGCTAGAATATACATTTCAGAATCAGAAATAAAGATCAAGGAAGAAACCCATTGTCAAGCTCCAGGGCACTCCAAGAGTAATAGAGTAAGGACTAGCAGTGCAATAGATGGTCTATTATTTTAATGCCATTCACATATAGTTTGGTGACAAGTGGAAAAAGAAAAAGCGGGGACTGTGGCATAGACTATAGATTGTTTCCCACTGTAGTAATTAACCTCACTGTTTCTTGTGGATATTTTAATAGGAAAGTGAAAGAAACACACACACGCCACTATACACACACATATCACACTATGCACATATGATACATAACACACACACACACCCATACACATCACATATACACATACCATATACATACAGAATACACCACACCCCCCACATACACATACCACACCACACACACTCATACACACACCAAACCACACACACCATACCATACACACACCACACAAACTTCCATACACACACATGCCACACAAGCACCCCCACACACATACCACACAAACACCCCACACAGACACACTACATAAACACCCATACACACACACCACACAGACTTCCATACACACACACTACACAAACACTCAAACACACACACCACACAAACACCCACATACACACAATACACAAACTTCCATACACACACACACCACAAACACCCATACACACACACAGACACACAGACACACAGACACACACACATTACCATCATCACCACCACCACCACCACCACCACACACCATAAACCACTTCAGACAAACATCCTCATGAGATTAAAGCATACTACAAGTAAGTATCAGATACTAGCTGGTGATGCAAAGTTTAAAATGTACTCACTCTTCACAAGTCTCTTGAATGCCTACTTCTTTTAGACATTATGTTGGTTATTGATTCAATGAGCAGACAAGAAACAACTGGAGTGAAACATTCTTAATGATTTGTCGTCTAACAAAACAAAAGTTGAATAAATAGAATAAATACACGCACACACATATATACATATATACATATATATATATACACATATATATATACATATGTCCACATATATACATATGTACATATATATGACGCCAATATACTATATACAAAAGCAGTTGAGCTTTTCATGTAGCTATTCAACATAATATACATTATCTCGATATGAATTTACTAGACAGAGCTTGGATTTGGAGTTCTATCTAACTGCTGTAATTTAAGACTAAGGAACTCAGCCCACAGAACGCTGTGGCGTTCCAGGAGCCACACGCGTTCATGGTAGCCACTGCAGCTGCAGCTGCAGCTGCAGCTGAGGCTTGCAAACTTGCAGGTGAAATGACTTCATACAGGTTTTTTTTTTCTCCAAACAAGTGAAGACCCTGAAAGAAAGGAAGCCTAGGGAAATAAACCGGTGCAGGACATATTTAGAACTCACCACGTCACTTTGTAAGACCAAAGCTCCATGGGGATTGAGATTCACAGAGGAATGCTTAAGCAGGATTGCTAAGAATCTCCAGCACAAGTCATCTGTGGCCCCTTGGAAAGATCTCGATAGCTCCTCAATCCTTTCACTAATGAGTCTGTATTTAGTGCATTCGTTTAAGTCTCTTGTCATGTACAAAACTTACTCAACCCAAAGATGATACCCTGGTAAAAAGAAAACAAAAATCACTCAAAAGACTGAAAATGCCTCCCAATTTTTTTTTGGCAGAGGTGCCATAGGTGTCACAGGTGCCACAGGTGCCACAGGTGCCACAGGTACCACAGGTGCCACAGGTGTCACAGGTGCCACAGGTGCCAGAGGTGCCACAGGTGTCACAGGTGCCACAGGTGCCACAGGTGTCATAGGTGCCACAGGTGCCACAGGTGCCAGAGGCATCTTGCACATTTCTCTCATCAGCAAGAGCTCTCATCTTCCTCCTTGCATGTCAGTAATTTGTGTTTTCTGCATCCAAAAGAAACATAAGGCGATCACACATGGGATCAAGGCTCCTGTTGCCTTAAGCACCAGCTCCCAAGCCTGACAGCCTGAGATCCATTCTCAGTGATCACCTGGTAGAAGGGGAGAACCGAGTCCCACAAGTTGTCTTCTGACCTTCATGTTCACAGGTCACCCTCTAACCCATAAATAAGTAATGACAAAATATTTTAAAGAGTATTTAGGTATACATAAGAATATAAAAGAAATAACAATTTCAAATTTTTTTTTAAAAAAAAAGTGTTTTGGTGGATTTAAAGAATATGGCAAATTGAATAGAGGGTAAAAATGCTTCTAACATCAGACACAGTGGTATCTGAATTCATGCCTACTTTGAGATCTGGGACAAATAACTGAACTTTAAAATTATATGGGAAGCTTTGCTTTTAGTTGGTGTAAAGTGTGTGAACTAACTCTGTGTTAGGTTAATTTCATCAGCCAGAAATATTATGTTTAAAGAAAATGACAAGGTCTTGGCATCCAATAGCTGATAGAAATAATAAGTACGAGGATATTGGGTCACCAGATTACACCAGAGTTAAGAAGAAAATACAGTAGCCGGGCGTGGTGGCGCACACCTTTAATCCCAGCACGCGGGAGGCAGAGGCAGGCGGATTTCTGAGTTCGAGGCCAGCCTGGTCTACAGAGTGAGTTCCAGGACAGCCAGGGCTATACAGAGAAACCCTGTCTNTCTGAGTTCGAGGCCAGCCTGGTCTACAGAGTGAGTTCCAGGACAGCCAGGGCTATACAGAGAAACCCTGTCTCGAAAAACAAAAACAAACAAACAAGAAGAAGAAGAAGAAGAAGAAGAAGAAGAAGAAGAAGAAGAAGAAGAAGAAGAAGAAGAAGAAGAAGAAAAAGAAAGTACAGTGTGCATTGTCTAAAGACATTTCAAAAGAATGTGAGATGACTTTATACAAGTAAAGTCTAGTCTAATTAATGATGATCAGATTAATATCATTACCTCCCTCAAAGTGATGTAAGGAAAAGAATATAGTTCTTCTTTTATGTTATTCATGCCACAGTTCTATAACCTAACCACAGCCATGATGGAGTAGCACACAAACCTGATTCAGAGGGAGCATTCTTCAAAATAACCAGTCAGTCCACTTGACACATGTCAGCAATAAGGATAAAGAAAAGAGAACCATCCCAGACCAAAGGAGGTGAGGAAGAGGTGACAACTAGATGGAGTGTGTGATACCGTATTGATCCTGGATTTGAAAAGGACAACAATTGGCACAAACTAGGATACTTAATAAAATCATAAATTAGTTCACGGCACTGACCCAATGTCATATCTCTGATGCATAGTCCCATTGAGTTTGCTGATGTCAATATTTATGGTATCTCAATCCAATAAATGATCTTAGACAATTTCATAACTTTGAAAATTATATCAAAATTAAAAGTTAAACTTGAAAATTTATTCAAAATGCTAGAGTGTAAGTTACTGAAAAGTTGGGGGAAAGTAAGAGGGCCTTTTCTAGAAACTTTCTAATATTTAAAGCTAGATGTGCTGGTACCCATAGCAGGCAGAGGCTGAGACAAGATGATCATGGGTTCAGACAAAGAAAGGCAACAAAGTAAGTCAAAGCCACACTGGGCCACAGGAATCCTTTGATTTTTTGAGACAGTTGATGCTAGTTACCTGGAGCTAAGGATTCAGCTATAATTGAAGACCAGAAACATTGAGGATCATAAATATGGGAATATTTCTTCAAAGTCATCTTTGGGCTACATGGTGAGATTAAGAACATCTTGGGAAGTCTTTTCAAATTAATGCTCATGCTTCAGTTGAAGTTCTGTAGGCAATGTTAATAAGTTTTAAATAGTCAGATTTATTAAAACATAAGTAGTTATACCATGTTATATTTCATATATATATATATATATATATATATATATATATATACATGCATGAATGCATACAAAGTTTAAGATTTACAAATCAAAGATGTATTTCTTGGTTCTACTGTATGCATATACTGGAGCCAAATAATATTAATGACACAAGGGAGAAGAGGCATGTCTTTTCTCTGTGAGCCTCCTATTTAGTGAATCAATCAATAATTAATATTAGCTTCAAAATGAGTGATCACAAATTAAAGGGTGATAAAATAATGTCAAATATACAAGAATAGAGAGTGTCCATTGTTTGGTATTCTTGACAAAGGCACATTTTTGCTGCACGTGTTCAAAGGGAAGAATGATGTCCTGTGATCCTGCTGTTCTTCCCCCACTCAAGCCAACTGAAATTCTCTCAGCATCCTATGGTCTTGTCTACAACCCTGGACCAAAGGACTAGTTCGAGAAACAATGAAATCCTGTACATCAATAGATAGAGCTGCTCAGAAAGGATGAATATGGACTCAGAATGCCTGTGATCAGCAGCCAAATAACAGCTCTGGTTTCCCAGCTGTGTACCTCTTGGAAATACTGCTTGACCTGGCTATACAGATTTTTCACTTGAATAATGAACATAATTAAAGTACAGGGTTGTTAAATGGACCAAGTGAATTAATAAGTTCAAATCTTGATACATGATAAATATGGCCTCGACATTATTGTTCTGCCCTTTCCTTTCCTTTCCCTTGCCCATCCCACACAGAGAAGCCTCTGCACATCCATATGTGTGCGTACTTTTCTTTTTGTTGTTGTTGTTTTGTTTTTGTTTTTTGGTTTTTTTTTAAATTAGGTATTTTTTTATTTACATTTCAAATGTTAACTCGAAAGTCCCCTCACCCTCACCCTGTCCTGCTTACCAACCCACCCCCTCCTGCTTCCTGGCCCTGGCATTCCCTTGGGCATATGATCTTTGCAATACCAAGGGCCTCTCATCCCATTGATGGCAACTAGGCCATCCTCTGCTATATATTCAACTAGAGACACAGTTCTGTGGGGCACTGGTTAGTTCATATTATTGATCCTCCTATAGGGTTGCCGACCCCTTTAGCTCCTTGGTTACTTTCTCTAGCTCCTTCTTTAGGGGCCCTGTGTTCCATCCAATAGATGACTGTGAGCATTTACTTCTGTATTTGCCAGGCACTGGCATAGCCTCACAAGAGGTACCTATATCAGGATCCCTTCAGCAACCTCTTACTGGCATGTGCAATAGTGTCTGGGTTTGGTGGCTGATTATGGGGTGGATCCCCAGGTAGGGCCATCTCCGAATGGTCCTTTCTTCTGTCTCAGCTCCAAACTTTGTCTCTGTAACTCCTTCCATAGGTATTTTGTTCCCCATTCTAAGAAGGAACGAAGTATCCACATTTTGGTCTTCCTTCCTCTTGAGTTTCATGTATTTTCCAAATTGTATCTTGGGTAGTTTAAGTTTCTGGGCTAATATCCACTTATCAGTGAGTGCATACCATGTGTGTTCTTTTGTGATTGGGTTTTCTCACTTAGGATAATATCTAGGAGAAAGCCAGGCCACATCCATGTGCTAGTGCTGTGTCTAGTTCATCAGGCTTTTCTGCAAAGCAAGCTAAAACTTTTGCAGTGGCTTAGTAGGGAAGCAAACTTGGGATGTAGTTAATTAGGACTATGAAATTGATTCAGCAGTAAGATAGATGCTTGAAAGCATTATCTGAAATTCTTGTGAGCTGAGCATGTGCTGGGAAGGTTTCATGTATTTAAGAATATCAAATATCTGAGAAGGTCCCAAATAGTGACTGGAGTGAGCAGGCAGGCATTGCTCACACCCAGATGAGGAGGATGAGGAGGATGAGGAAGATGTCCAACGAACAAAAGTACTTGACTGACTTAGGAAGAATGGTCTCCAGAGTTACCAAGTAGCCATCTTTGAACAGACGTAGAACCAGCAACCAGGCTGGGACCCAGAGTCACATCATGTGGACTAGTTTGGAGATATGAATTCACTGTCTCGTTTTGGCAAACCTAAGGGTGAACAAAAAAAAAAAAAAAAAAAAGGCTCAGCGAATATGCACACCACCTATATGGAAAGTGGCTCCACAGACTTGCTGATTATCAATGTTGGGAAGAAAGGAAGGTCATTGCTACACCTACATTAGAGATTTCCATGTTCTCAGTTGAGGATCACAGGTGCTAATCAGCCACCTGAGAGTGAGTAAAATACCTGGCGGTTTAGACAAAAGCACGGTAATGATAAGGTCGGCATTTAATGAAGTGGAGAGGACCACACCACTGCAAATGGTCAGCCTCTGTATTTGGGAAAGGAAGATGATTTCTAGAGTATAGCCACCTACAATTTCAGATGTGGCCCCAACGTGGTCAGGAACCATTTGCAAATGTTTCTTAACTGAAACTCAGGCTCAGATCTCAGTGAATATACCGGCTGTGGGCAAAGGAAGCCCTGTCTCAGGCTCATTCACATAGAAGGAGTATTTGGAGAATGAGATATGAGGTTGAAGACTGAAGGCAAAACAGATCCAATTTCTTATTGAGGACAATTACTTAAGGAATAAGGATAATAGACTGAGACCTCTTCTCCATAAATGGAGTTTTGATGGATGTGCCAAGACTAGATTTGCCTAATAGGAATCTTCACACATGAGCAAGTAGGTACACCTGTCTTATTAACAAGGAAGCCTGAAACCAAATGAGCTAGGAAAAAATTATATTACCAATATTACAGCAATTCAAATTCTCATTTTTTTAAAAATACGATACTTTCTGGTATTTGCCCTAAAGCTGTAAAAGTCAACACTGTGATTATTTGGAAGCAAATAAGTCCAGAAATGTCAGAACTGTGAAGTTGTAGGCTTCGCATTCAAATCCTTCCCCGCTCCCATTGGTAGGGAGGAATTATCCACGACCCATTGCCTTTCCCTCCCTGCCTTCAATCTACCTCACATCAGTTTATATGTCTACTGAGAACCTGAGTGTTGGAACAAATGCAGGCTTTGTGACTTAACTATTTGGAAATCTGTATTCACAGATGCAATGGAGTCAGAGAGATCAGCATCAGCACCATGGTCCCAGAGAGCCAGCCTTCCCTCTGTTTTGAGAAGTAACAAGATTTACTAATGAGGGGCTCCACAGAACACTCTGATTACAAATGACTTGGGCCATTGCAAATTGATTTCAAAACTATCAAGAAAAAGACCCAAAGCATGACTCACTTGTAAAATAATTATGCCTGAGAATTGACTCTCCTATAATTAATGAAAGATCTTGTCCAAGGTAAATCCATACCTCAGGACTTTATAGCACAGCTGCATGCTTTAGCTGAGTCCTGCTAGCTTTCTTGGTCTAATTTGTTTTCAGATATACTAAGTTTCCTTTATCAACATCTTCATCATCACCATAATCATAATTGCTCTTAATAAATATGCAATATTAACAACATGCAAGACACTTGCTAAATATTTTTCACAATGAATCTCAATAAATACAACAGCCATGTGATGCAGGCATAATTTTTCTTCCTCTTTTAACAGCTAGAGAAAAATAAGTTGCATAATAATCGAAAACTTAACCAGAATGTACCAGACAATAGATTGCAATATAGGAATAACAACTCTTGGCCATTTTACTCGAAATAAATTCTTCTCTATAAAGACAATTTCCAGTACTTGGGAGGCAGAGGCAGGNNGATTTCTGAGTTCAAGGCCAGCCTGGTCTACAGAGTGAGTTCCAGGACAGCCAGAGCTATACAGAGAAACCCTGTCTCAAAACAAAACAAAACAAAACAAAACAAAAGCAAACAAACAAACAAAAACAATTTCCTAAATTGCATGTATAGATGGTAGAATCATTCAAAGACCCTGTCCATCCATTTAAACATCTGTGTTGCAGTAAGTCTCCTCCCAAATATACCCCGGCAATGAAAACAACACAGTTAATATGATTACATGCTGTGCGCCTAGATTGGGCAGATCTACCACTACACTACCATCTTCCACAGTTTATGAGACCTCTTAGAACTTGCAGTTTCTCCAGGCCACGTGCTTCTGCTCTGCTTTTCTCCTCCTTCCTTCTCTTCTGCGTCCTGTCCTCTCTCTCTTCCATTTTCTCCTTCTTCTCTCCCTCTCCTTCTGCTCCACCTTCCCCCTTATCTGCCCAATCATCAGTTTTCCTTTATTTTACAAATTAAGGTGGGAAGCAGGTTTACAGGAAATCACCTGAGTGCTGACTCATTCCTTGTTCGCAGCCACTCGCAGGAAAACAGAAATAACACCAAATATAATTAGCCCCAGGGCTATCCACAACACATCTGTCTTATTTTTTTATCTCTCCCCAACACCTGGGGGGATGACAACATTATGTGCATTATGAGTGCAGTACATGATGAGGCCAGAAGAGGGTATTAGATCTCTGCAATGAAAATGGGTGCTGGGAACTAGACTCAGGTCCTCTTCAAAACCAGTGTGTACTCTGGTCTAGACTGGTGATGTGAAGAACAGCATGATCAAATGCATCTTGGGAAAGAAAGGGTTTACTTGGTTTTCACTTTCATGTCACAAGCTATCCTCAAGGAAAACCCAGCTAGGAACTTGAAGCAGAAATGGGAGAGGAACACTGCCCACTGGGTTGTTTTCCTTAGCTTCTTCAGCTACCTTTCTTATTCAACCAGGTCCCCATGGCTGCAGCGGCCCTCTTACCTCAAACAACCATCAGAAAATGTCCCACATCCATGCCCATGGATCATTTCGATTGAGGTAATTCTTCAATAGAGGTTCTATCTTCCTAGGCCTGTCAAGCTGATAAGCAAGATTAGCCATCACACGCTCTTCATTATTGAGCCATCTCTTCAGCCTGTATCCAGTTCTTCACATGGGTTTGGGTGTGCTGAAATAGAAAGGGTTGATTATATAAGTCAGGATCTTATCTCTGGCTTTTCTTTGCTCTGGTGGCAGCCCCTACCACATTAAGTTCATAGACTGATTACCCAACTCTCATCTTCTTTGGCTTTGCCTTTTTGAGATGAACCATTTCATTTTTAAAGTACTGTTTGCTTTAGGCATGCTCTTCTACTCAACACTAAAGTTTCCTTTTGCATGTGCCTGGAATTTTTTGGTTGGTTGGTTGGTTGGTTGGTTGTTTGGTTGGTTGGTTTGGTTTGGTTTGGTTTGGTTTTTCATCAAATGATTCACATGTCCTCCATACCCCAGTTCTAGCTCCCAAAAGATTCACACCACCTAAACCTCTTCTGGCTTGGCCACACAGGGAGGAAACATATTGACAAGTCACAACATTCCAGATGATTTTAATCCAAGTTTCAAGTCTGTTTGTCCTGATTCAGTAACTACCAATACTATATGGAAACTTCTCACAGCAAATGACAAGACTCAGAATGAACTGAGCATTGTAGGTCATTTTAAGTTCATAGCTGGGGAGGCAAAACAGGCAACAAATTATAGTCATTGAATTACGCATGATGTATGTCTGAGTCTGAACCATATGCAAGAAAATGTGGGGTAGGAGTTATAGTGATATTTAAGGAAAGCAGTTTGCTTTCTATTATCTGTGTTTTCCTGACTCAAGGTCTACTGCCTAATTCTATGAATTGAATCATTGTATACAAGATTTCTGATGGGTTAGTTGTCATTCCTCAAAATCATACCACTGGGTATTATATCTGAAGTCTGTTTGCAGTAAATGTGGCCAGAGTGTGAGTGTCCAACCCCAAATGGAATAATGACTTACAGTCATTACAGAGGGAAAGGATTAAATTCTCACAATTAGTATCATTAAGCAATGATAATAGTGTTAGTACCCTCTCTTTCCAATAATATATCTGATTCCTCAAAGTGAAAGAGGTAACTGGTGACCCCAACCATAAAATTATTCTCATTGCTGCTTCCTAAAGGTAATTATGCTATGATTATGAATTGTAATGTAAATGTCTGTGCCTTCCAGTGAACTTAGGGAACCCCAAAGGACTGCAAACCACTGGATGAGAAACACTGGTGTCCCTTACATGGAAGCTGGAGCCCTTAAATGACAAAGATAATATGTATTTGTTTAATTCAGCTAATACATTTTCCTTTTTAAAATATCTTGATTAATAAGACTGCTAGTTGACATACCATGCTGTGTTAGTCACTGTTCATGAGTTTTCTCTAAGTAAATACACATACAAAATAACCTGTGCTCAAAATACTGCGACTTGTAGTTCAGTTAAGCATTATCTTGGATATGATCATTCTTGGCATGTTCATTTCACAGAGACTCCTATCCCTTTTCTGGACCTGGTGGACTCCCAAACATATTTCAGTAACCAATATGAGCATCACTTCTTTGAGAATTCTCACCTAGGACTTCTGTGGGACCTTATCATTTCATGTGGTTAACACTTTAGACATAACCATGATGATACTAAAAAGGGGTGGTCACTTTTTAACTTTGGGAACAATCATTTAAAGTCTTATATGACTATAACTTCCTTTCAATTCATTAGCCTTGTATTCTTTGAGTAAGAAGAAAACAAGAGATAGATAGATAGATAGATAGATAGATAGATAGATAGATAGATAGATAGATGCATAGATACATAGATACATACATATATATATATATATATATATATATATATATATATATATATATATCATTACATTTATTATCAAACACTGGGTTTATTATCATTTCTTCAAAGTCCATTGTATAATATCATGGCCAGAAATGATTCACTAATATAAGATGCTATTATAAATTTCTATAAGGAAGAAATTTAAATTTTGCCTAATTTAAGGTATCTGTCTGTAGTAAAGTAAATTTAGAGCTGTCTGCTCACCAGACTAAAGGAGTTCAAGTATTTCCCTATATAACAATTAATATAAACATGACACATAGTCCCTCTTCCATCTCAATGATATTGTCATATAGATATTACTCTAAGTTTAGAGTATTGCCTTTGTAAAATCTCTCTGACTTTAAAGAGGCCATATTCATGCATTGAACCCTGGGATGATGTTAGTTAGTACCTGGCAGAGTTGATTGTTTTGACAAATTTCTACACAAAGGACAACTTCACATTCATTTTGCACCATTATTAGGATGATCAGCCAAACTCACATTAGACTAAAACTCCAAGTTTACACGAACAACATAGCTGCACTTTCTCAGTGCTAGCAATGCTATTTTGCCTGTGCTAGCCAGCAGTCATAGTCTGGATGATGTCTCACTTAAACTCTAGGAGAACCCAAGTAACTGGACTATTTGGACATTCCAAACTTTCTTTTAGAAAAGAGCTGCACTGATACTGGTGGCACTAAAATCTCAATTGTATTTTTTAACCTCTATATTAGGTATCTATCATTGCACATAACACTCCTGAGACTTGGTAGATTAAAACAGCATTTATTATTAACGTTCCATGGGTTTATAGGTCAACTGACTGAGTGATTTCACAGATCTCATTAAGGATAGGCTTGGCAGATCCTGGCTGGAACTGCAATTGTGTATGTGGTAGACTGGCAGGGTGGCTGAAGGTTGACGTGCCTTTAATGATCTCACTCACACATCTAACAGCTGGCTATGAACCAGGGTGATGCATGGCACTGAGCCATGAGTTTCTCTTCTAGACAGCTAGCCTGGGCATGCTTGCATGGCATGACCACAAGAAAGCAGTGGAAATACCGAAGCTTGTGCGTCGACATGACATGCGGTTAAATATCAAGAAATCATCATGTTGCAGCAGCTGCAGAACCCTCCATTCCCATGCAAGCAAACTGAAACACAACATTCTATACATAGAACGAATCTTAAGTCTAACTAGTGTAAACTGTCTCTGCCTCTACCTAGGTCCTTCCCACTGAGATGCTCCAAAGAAGACCGTTACTCCCCTTTAGTCACGTAAGAATTTTCTTTGCCTTGTTTCCATGCTCACCCTATGATGATATTCTTTCTTAAGTCTTTTGTTTAGTCCCAACCACACAATTCATGAATTCATATCTACTCCAATAAAAAAAAAGACTAAAATTTAATGTGCCCTGATTTATTGTTTTTTCATCCTGCCTCTTCTGCATTCTATGGCCTGACAGAGGTGATAGTTTCAGCTTGCATGCAATGACACACATGCTGGAGAGGAAGCTGCAAAGGCTTACTCTCAATGACAAGGATGTAGAGCTATTTCATCAGTAGTGGGCATTTTGCAGTTTAATCCCCTCAACCTCCCGTTTGGCACGTTTCCTCTGATGGACTGTTTCTGTTTGACAGAAATGAATAGACTCATACTTCAGAGACTTCTACAAAAAGGTAGCAATAATTTGCCTGACTGTGAGTACCTTAAGATATGGGTCCTGACTCACAAAGAGATGCATTAGGGTGAGCCTTTGAAGGTCATACACACTCTGGCTGTTGCATAATCTACTCTGTATCTTACTCTGTGACCAAAAAAAAAGGTGAGTAAGTCTCTAATGCACAGAGAATGGAGCTATTTTGCCATGCTTTCTTCAGCATAATGGACTACGAGTTCTGAACCCGTGAGTCAAAATAAATCTTTCTTTACTTAAGCTGTTTCTATCAGGTATTTTGGCTGCAAATGTTAACTAATACATCTGTTGATGCCATTGAATGAGCTAAGGTCAAGTTTCATCCAACTTGTCACCTTGAGAAGCATGGTTTCACTAGCCATCCCCACATTCCAAAGAATGATGCTCCAGACATCTGACACTTACTCATTGTTTAGTAACATATTTAAAGATGACACGATTTCACTAATTCTTCTCTATTACAGATCCAATGCAATCTCTATCAAAATTCCAATATGATGCTTCACATTCATTGAAAATAATAATTCTAAATTTCACATGGAAACACAAAAGACCCAGATAGCCAAAACAACCCAAAGCAGTAAAAGAACAGCTGGAGATATCATCAGCCCAGATTTCAAGTTGAACTGCAGGGCTATAGTGATAAAAATATATGGTACTTGCATAAAAGCAGACGTGTTGATCAATAGAGTGTAGTTGAGGACCCACATATAACTCCACACTTCCTATAGCAACCTAGTTTTTTACATAGACAAAAAAGTATACACTGGAAAGGAAAAAAACATCTTCAACAAATGATGCTTATCAAACTGGATAGCTATATGTAGAAGCAAGGACCTCATCCTTCTCTCTCCCCTTGTATAAAACTCAACTCTAAATGGATGGAGAACCACAAAATAAGACATGATGCTCTAAAGTGCTAGATACAACTAGAGTCACTAGCATAGCAATAGACTCTCTTAATAGGACCCTAAGAATGTTGGCATTAAGGCCAACAATTAAAATACTGGAACCCCAGGAAGTAATTCCTTTTTAAATAGTTAAAGGATAAAAACTTTCCTTTGGTTATAGGTATCTTCAAGTACAGGCTGGCCCCATACTCAGCCAAGAGTGAGAAGTTTGCTTTTAACTATCACTCTGTTATTTATTCTTCTGCTTTTCCAGTTAATGGGTCTTTTGCAAGTCAACAAATTGTGTTATGCTTTACCTATAGTCTCCACCAACCAGTATATATTTGAAAAGCCTACAGTCTAAAACTTGTCAAGCACTGGGACATTTAAGATTCAATGTTCAAAGATATACCCTATAATGCAACTGCTGGATATCTTGGGAGTTGAAACTTCTTTAAAGTTACATCATCCTGCACTGAATATTATTACAAAGTACTGTGGAGATAAAAAGTCTATGGCCCACACTTTAGAATCACAATGCAATATTAATGTTAAGACTTTCCCACAACTTGGCTATTGCAGAAATTAAGTCTTCCGTCTAAAGTTTTGCTTCAATGAATAATTGGAAGGTAATAGAGACCTGCACTAAAATTTTGGTTCAAATAGATTGAGACTAAGTCCAAGCTTGTTGGGGGGTATTAAAAGAATACACAGGTAGAATAAAGAGACTACAGTAATAATCAAAATCTTATCTCTGACTCTAATAACAGAACCACAGAGAGCTTCTAGCTGGAAAGAGGAGATCCAGATCTTCTCTCTTTAGATAACTCAGCTTTCCTTCAGGAAAGGCAGGCACTGCGTATGCTATCCCTTAGCAGATTTTCATGTACTAGACATTCTGATAAAGGTGCCATTTCTCAGTGATCAGTCCAGACTCTACTTTCAAGGGAGTTGGTTATGAATTCACCCCAGCCAGAAACATCAAGGTAAAATGGATATCCTGCTAGTAATGATACCAGAAAGCTCAAAGGCCCAAGTCATAGGCAATCTGTAAGGTCACAGAGGAACAGAGGAAGCACAGTCAGACAATGTGACCCAAAGTGATTCAACCTGGAAAAAAATGAGGCCACTGTCATGCATTCATAATCACACTCTGCACTGGGGTAGCTCTTGAAGAGAATTTTTTTTTACAGACTTTTCACAGCTTTCAGTTTTATTTTATCCACACACCTTCTCTTGGAAACTATGCAGACCAGGTTGAATAAACTTCACAGCATTGTGGGGGGGGGGGAGAAAATAAAGGCAAAGACAGGGAAAACAATGTGTTCAATGTCACCTAGGAGAATAAATTTAGAACTAGGGCATCTCTACGTCTCTGCTACTCAGGGTTACTGTTGTAAGACGTCTGTAAACGTAACAAACATGTTAGGTGCCAGCCCTCCTTAACTGCTCTCAGATACAGCTGACCTTAAGTTCTTCCCATCTACCTCCGTGTCCCTCCATTCCATCTTTGGTCAAATAGCATGCATACTCTTTCCTCTACATCATGCTTCCTGCTGCTCATTTAACTGTGGGTGTGGTGGAAATGGACTTAATTTTAACATCTGCTTATGCTATCTTACAAACTCAAGTAAAAATACAAAATTTAATTTGATCTATATCAAAAAGCAAAGAGGAAGAGTCAATATTAGTGCTGGTCTTTGACTAGAGAGTCTAATCCATGCTACACTTGTTAATTAGTGATGGTAGCCAAAGGCAGTCAAGCTGAGAAAGTACAAGTTTCAGAGTGGGCCAGACAGCATTCAAATATGAAGCATAGCCACTTACTGATTTGTTAAGTTAGCTTTTTTGGGTTTTTAATTATTTATTTTTTTTTCACATAGAGTCACGATGTAGCCCTTGGCTGTCTTGGAACTAACCACGCAGACCAAGAGAGTCTCAAATTTATAGCGACCCTCCTGTCTCTGCTTCCTGAGTGCTGGAGTTAGGAGTATGTACCCCCAACACCGAAGTGGATGCTCACAGCCAGCTACTGGATGGAACACAGGGCCCCCAATGGAGGAGCTAGAGAAAGTACCCAAGTACCTGAAGGGGGCTGCAACCCTGTAGGTGGAACAACAACAGGAACTAACCAGTACCCCCGGGGTTTGTGTTTCTAGCTGCATATGTAGCAGAAGATGACCTAATCGGCCATCAGTGGGAATAGAGGCTCCTTGGTCTTCCAAACTCTATATGACCTAACACAAGGCAAGGCCTGGGCCAAGTAGTGGGAGTGGGTGGGTAGGGGAACAGAGGTGGGGGGAGGGGTATGGGAAACTTTCGGGATAGCATTTGAAATGTAAATAAAGAAAATAATAATAAAAAAAAAAAAAGAGTATGTACCCCCATGCCCAGCAACCATGGACATGTTATTTAACCTCCGTGAGCTTCAATTTGTTCAACAACAAAATAATAATAACAATCATCATCATCTTCATCTCTGCTACTTATGATATTAAATAATATAATAAATGAAACTCCCAAAATAACACATTAGGCACAACTGTCTTTGTATAAGTCACTTACAAAGCAATATATAAGATAACATACATTAATTAATTCATATAAAATAATGGGGTAAGTTCAGCTAAACCGTCTACCATACTGTCTTATTTCAGAGTGCTTTATAAAGTATTTTTGACTAAATGGCCTATATATGACAGAAATTTAATTTTGACGCTTGTAGAATCTGAATGTCTGGCTCAGGGTGCTAGCACACTCTAGAGGGAGCATCTTTCAGGTTACAGAATACAGTCTTCTTGCCTTGTCATCATGTGGCAGAAAGACATAAGTGAACTCTCTGAGGTCCCTTTTAAAAAGAACATTTCTCTCATCTATAAGAAACCTAGCTTTATAACTCAGCCCCTGCTCAAAGAGCCCACTTCCGGATAACAATGCATTGTGGTGGGTGAGTTTCAACGTGTCCTGGAGGGACATAGCTACTATTGCATATTGTTATGGAATTTTTAACTTACTAATACATATTCAGAAACCATGTGCCTACATGTGTACAAACTGAAAGTGATACCAACCAAGAATGTTGTTAAGCAAAATACTTGGAGTGATGATGGAGGGAAACGGGGTCTGTCTACTTGACAGCAATTTATAGATCACTAAAGCATTTGAAAGCTCTTTTTTTTCTGTGCTGGCTAGTTTAAATATGAGTTTCTACTTACTTAACCAGATGTTAATATTTGTGTTTGCTGTGAAAGCATTGTGTGGATGTGATAATGTGATAATGCCCACAATGAGTTTAAGTAAAGAAAATGTTCTAAACTACCCTATATGGGTTTCATTCTATCAGTGGTTAGTGCTAAGTGTAGATCTCAGCCTTCACAGAATAAGTTCTTCCTCTCAAGGCCAACTTTAGCTCATGCCTGAAAACTCTAACATGGCTCTCCAATGGTCTGCTGAGTGGATTTCATATTTACCAAGCCAATTCCATACACATGTTCCTATGCAAAGATGCATATAAATATACTGGGATTGGTAACATATGGGTGCACAAGTACATGTATACACACATGATTCTCTGATTTAACCTTGACTGGTATACCTTGGGTTTTTTTTTTCATAAATTTTGCATAGTTATTTATTTGTGGTAAAAATAATATTTCTTTAGTTAAACATAACATGTCCATATATATGTATATATACGTGACTGTATGTGTACTTGTATGTATGCACATGTAGTTGAACAACATGACTTCATTCTTTCACAACTTGAAAATTTTCTCAACAGAGAATATATCAAAATTTTACAGACCCTGTGAGGTAAAAGGTTTCAGCCTTCTTTAACTGGAATGTGCTAGTGAGAAACACTGGCACTTAACGAGCCTAGTGATCAGTCAGGACACTGGCTTTAGATGCCTTCATGGTCAGCATAGCAAGGAGCTGCTCCAGAAGAATTGTTTGTCTTTCTGTTCTAAAAAGTACTGGAACCTTCAAGTTGTATGAATGTGTGCATTTGATTTTCCCTCAGCTCTCACTACGGAGGGAATTATCCTATCTCCATAACATCAAACCTTGTGCCATCTTCATTCATGTCCGCCTTTCTACAAGGTTCATGCCTGGGATTTAGAAGCAAAGATTTTAAGAATCTCAACAACTAACCCTTTCTCAACCCAAAGTTTCAGAAATACAAAAACCCACCCAGTAGGACATTGTGGCTTTCATCCAGCAGAAATCTAATCAATAGCACTAAGAGTGAGGACCTAATCTCTCCTACATTCCCCAATCTTCCTGACACCCCCATTGTTCCCAGAGTCCTCTCCAGCATCCCCCTGCAGAGAGGTTTTTCAAGGCTCCTTCAAATTGAACCAAAAACATTTCTCCTGCCCAGACAAAGCCAGGAAACTTTGCTTTCTGCTCTTTTCAGCTAAAATGCTGCTCCCTATTATGTGAACAAGTAGGTCACAATCCATCTTCCTTTGGAAGGCTATGACTCTGCTCCAGGGTTCCTAATGAACTGGCAAGGCCAATTAAGCATTACATAGAATATTTGTAGCTAACTAACCCAACAAAGAATAGATAGATGAATGAATTCTCTGTCTTCCATAAATGAAGATGACCAGGAAACAGGACTTTTGTTGCATTGCAGCCCTTGGGGCAGGGGGGTCACACAAACTGGCCAAACTAATATCTTTTTTCCCCTTGAAACATCTTTGCCAACCAGATTCAAAACAACATTCATTGACTGTACAAGATGTAAACAAGACAAAAAGAGAGGAGCCAGGGTTGGAGAAATAAAAGAAGGGAAATAGTGCTGAGTCAGACATCCCTCAGAGCAACTGCAAGGAGACAGGACTTTCTTACAGTGTTGGCAGGATAGTTAAATAAGGGAGAGTTGAAGAGAAAATATTAACCCATCTTTTGCCTCTAAGAAAGCTTTCTCATAGAAGAGCTAACCACATATGCTACAGAGGGTTGGCTTACAACATAAGTAGATATAGTATCAATACTATATTATTGTTTTCTAGAATATTGGCATTGAGTGAGATAGGAACAGTTTCTTGCAGGAGTAACAAACTAGGGCTATTGTAAGGCCCTCTCATCTGATGAGGAGAATATGTTTATTTCACCGTAATATCTGTCTAAAGCCCCTACTAGACACTGATGACTGTCCCCCAATGCCTAGTCTCTCCTTATGGTAACAAGAGAACATAAACAGCTAGATGTTACATATCCCACACTCCTTTGCTGCAGTTACCAATATAGCAATATCACCCATAGACTAGAAATAACATCTGCATGTTTCCCCCTTTCTACCTTAAAAGATTTGGCCATCAATATGAGCTTTGTCCTTTTCTCATAACCTCATGACTCAGAAAATGTACTGCCTAGTAAAACAATTCAACCAGTAGTCCAAGAGTTAGCAGAGCAACGGGAGAAGGATTGAGCTATGCATACAGAGAAGCCTCATGTCTGTTTTTATTTGACAACTCTGACACCTCTAGACTGTGATAAAAGACAGAGAGAAAAACACAATAAAACCCATCACAAAGCAAAAGTCATTAGGCTTCATTAACTTTACTTGGGGCTTCGCATTTAAGAAAGGTACAGAGTTCAAGTATGTATATCCATTAAAGTAGAATGCCTCAGTTGTGCTATTTTTAATAGGGGTCTATCCTAGTCATCATTAAATAAAAGTATTTACTAGAAAAAGGTTTTTAAATACCCTGTGATTTATCGACTTAGAATATATACTACGAAAATGTGCTTATGTCTTAGATATTGGACTCCTTAGATATGGGATTACTCCAGTTTGGAGCATCCTTTTACAGAGAAACTATAGATTACATAGACAAAGAAACAGCATTATAAAAATAATCATAAAATTGTGACATGGGGAGATTGTTCAGAGAAGGGAACATTTGTTTCACAATCATGATAACCAGAGTTTGGACCTCAACACTCATGTTCAAGCAAAGCATCCTGAAAATGCCTGCAACCCCAGCTCTGAGTGAGAGATGACAGGTTGGCTGACTTTCTACCTAGTCAAAAACATATGAGCCCAAATGCAGGGAAAGACCCTTCCTCAAAAAAGAATAGGCAGAGACTGATGGAAGATGATGCACAGCATTGCCTTTTTCTTTCCCTGTATGCATAGACATGTACACTACACACACACACACACACACACACACACACACACACACATATATTCACACAGACATATACACACTTAAAAGTTACTATTGAAATAATAACAATTGGTTTATAAGAGCAAATTAAATGGCTTTGCTAGGAATGGCAAATATTCTTCTTTGATTACAGGAGTTGGATCTCACAAATGACAGAACTAGACTTTGATGAGCTAAGACAAAAGGAGAGATCTATTGGTTCTTATACTCAAAGAAAGATCAGTTAAAAAACTAAAATCCAAAAGGGAGAGAAATTAGGTCTCCCCCTCCTCTTTCTTCCAAGCATGTGCATACACAAGCACACACACATGCACACATGCCACACACACCTACACATACGCCACACTACCTACAAGCATGCACACACACACACACACACACACACACACACTTCCATTACAAGATCACATCAGTCACTTAAGTTATCTTTCTCCACAATAAACACCACTCAACTTCACTTTCCTGGAAGACTTCCCAAACATACTCTTTAGTCCCAAAATGCAAATGACTGAGCAGATAGTAAGACTGACCTAGCCTGGCTCAAGTCAATTACCCTCAATCAACACATTTTTGGCACAGAAAGAAACATCTAAGAAGATAGTAACTCACATCTAATTATTCAACAATATGTGTTGAAAACGGAGCACGCCATTCCTTTGAGAAGGCTGAAAAGAACATTTAGGGAATTTTGGCGTGTTTATTCTGCTTCTCCCAACTCAGATACCAAGAAGCATCCTTCCTACCTCACCATAACTAAATAGGAGGTCTCTAGATCCTGGCTTCTGAAAGATGCCTGCCTAGGTGAAGATAAATATCAGTGTAAATGTCAGCTCAGTCAGTCAACTGGGTCTCAAGGGAGGGAGAGAAGAAGAAGAAGAAGAAGAAGAAGAAGAAGAAGAAGAAGAAGAAGAAGAAGAAGAAGAAGAAGAAGAAGAAGAAGAAGAAGAAGAANAAGAAGAAGAAGAAGAAGAAGAAGAAGAAGAAGAAGAAGAAGAAGAAGAAGAAGAAGAAGAAGAAGAAGAAGAAGAAGAAGAAGAAGAAGAAGAAGAAACATGAACAATTAGACAAAGTTGTCACCTGGCTCCAGCCAGTGCTGAGGTTGAAGCAGCTTTAAGCTTTCCCAGTCTGCTTTTATATCATTCTAGTCTGCTTTTATATCATTCTAGGTGCATCCAGAAATCATGGTCAGTTCTTAGATCAAACACAAAGGAATCAAGCGAAGTAGTAAACAAGGAGATCCCACAAGATAGAAATGAAGTAAAGTAGCAAGCAAAAGGGTCACACAGGGTAAGAATTGAGTAAGCAAAGGGATGGCATAGATAGTAATTCAGCAAGGCAGTAAGCATAACCCCACAGTCACTATTGCTAATATTCTGATCTGAGCCCATTTGCTTGTCTTATCGCAGTAACAACTGTCAAATTCCTAGAAGCGGCACCAAAAGCTTCCAACATGCCCACCTAGGCCTCCTCCATCTTTTCTGCTATTTCAGGAACAGGCTCTTCATGAATTCCTGGGAGGAAACATCCAAGTCCACCCCCGATGAACAGGTCATCTGAGCGATTTAAAACATCTGGGCATAATGGCAGATGAGAGTATGAGGTGGCCAGGAGAACGATGTCCGCTGACATGTTTGTAAAGTAGAAGGTCCCTGAGATGGACCACAATTGTCCATAATCCATAATGTTCCTTATTTGAACTCTTTTGAGTGTGTGCACTGAAATTTCAGTTCAGGTCATTGGGCACGAAGTAGGAAGGATCCTATAAAGTCCCATGAGCACATCAGGGTCAGAACCATTTTTCTCTCTTGTCTGGTATGGTGGAGAACATCAGAGGGAGCATCTAACCTCACCAAACAACCAAAATGTATAGCTAAGTCATAACTCCAGGATCCAACATCCCCCATCTCTGTCCCAGAGGGAGTAGATATCCTGTCCGATGTTCGCCTGCAGAGTTAAATAAAGTAAGAAACTGGAATCTTGGAGTCCAGACCATAAAACATAATTGAACAAATCTCTACAGACGGTGTAAAATATTGAATCCTGTCTTACACAGATGGGATTATTTAGCCTTCACACAACCTTCAAATAACACATCGTGGTCCTTTTAATCAATCCATAATTCAAAAGAGGACATCTTTTAGCCTCCAGAGTCTTTCGAGATGACAATGGCTGTAGGCAGTGTAAGTCAGGGTATATTTTATTACAAAAGTCAAAGTCGACTAGGGCCATAATTTCATAAATCTCATTAGTGATTATAGTTTCTTATTTCCAGGTATGATAAAATACCATTTTTATACTGTAAATGTGTCTCTGCCAGGAGGAAAGATCCCAGGGCCTCTCGACGGGGCACCCAGAACAAACGGATGCCTGGTGTGAAAGGCTGTGTGAGACCTGATAAGGGATTCTGCAGAGGAATGCTGTCCTTTGCCTACACACACAGCACCTTAATGAAAGATTGGAAAGCAGAGCAGCCCCTATCTGAGTCCCCAGGGAGGGAGAGGCAGGAGTTTTATAAATGCCACAGCACATAACCCTCTTCTACAGCCCCTGCTCTGTTTTCTCCTGCATGGCCCAGTGTCATGCAAATGCAGACTAGAAATTCTTCATACTGCCAAACGTACAGAGGAGGACCTACAGACTTCAGAGAGGTAAGTTACATCCGGAGAAACTCTGATGAAGGACCCTAAATCTTCCTCCGTCAGTGAGCCAGCTCCGCAGTTGGGCCCATGTGGTCATGGATCGCAGTTGCAATAAGAGGTAAGAGATAATTAATATTCATTTGGAAGCAGTTTTCTAATTTTGATTCTAGGCAATGCCACAGGCAACATTCTGGGAAGACAGTACTAAAATGGTCCATTTGACACACTGAAGAAGTAGACAAAACAGGGAGAAGGCTCAGCCAGGAAATTGGTCCCCTGCAAACACCAGCAGGACCCGAGTTGGATTCCCCAGAATTCCACATTAAATTAAAAAAAAAAAAAAAAAATGGACAAATAGCCAGATGAATCTCCGGAGCTCACTTATCAGCCGCCCTAGTGACTTGGTGAGTTCCAGGCCAGTGAAAAATCTTGAGGAGTTATACTCAAAGTTGCCTTCTGGCCTCCAAATGTGCACATGCACACGCACACATGCACACGCACATTCACATATGCACTCATACAGGCGTGCATGTCAATTAGAATACTACAGTCTAGGGACTGCTGGAATGCCAAGAAATGGTTAAAACAAAACCTTAAATGCTATTGGGAGTGAACCATTTTAGGAAGAAGGCTTCAGAACATTCTAAGTAGAAGGAAGAACATACACAAATTATGACACACAGCTCAGTGAAACTGGACTCTGGCTAGTGCTTGCCTGGTCCTAACTCAGTTTCTCCCTGTGTAATTATAAACAGTGACATTTCCTTATCTTAAAAATACCCCAGGTTGTTTGAATACTAAATACCCCAGGTTGTTTGACTGTAAACACACAAATGGGGATGAGGGGGGATGCTCTCCAAAGTTAAAGACTGAAGTCTAATGAGTTCTCCTCTGTGTATAGGCTGGAATATATTTTATCCAACAGTCAGGGAAAAAACAATGAAATAATCTAAGGGGTGGGGAGAAAAGTAAAATTTGTTTTTAAGGAAGCTAATTTTGGTAGTATAGTAGAGAACAAATTAGTATAATGGGCAATGCTGGACTGGAGGAGACCAATTAGTTCAGCAAGTCTCAAGGTGCATCCCCAGAAGAAATGCCTTCTTTGTAGCAGAGCTTTCCAAAAGAAATAAACTGCAGAGCACTATTTAAAATACTCTAGTAGCTATATTAGTCAAAGTGGAAAGAAACAGAGGAAACTAATTTTACTGTGTTTTATTTAAGTCAATGTATCAAAGATACTACAACTGTACCATGTAATAAATACAAAGATCTAGTAAGTTTTTAGCATCCTTTTTTCTTCTTCCTTTGTTTTGTGCTTGTGAATGGAACCTCCTTCATCGTTCCCTGTTCCACTGATTAATTTACTGGGATAGGTGGCCAGCCTAGCTCATTGAGGCGGCTGCAGTCGGGTTTTTGTTATAACATTACACTTTCAAAAGACCTTCCATTGACTGCTCAGGGGGAGGAGGAGCAGGCGGAGTGAGGAGGAGTGTAATTATGACACACGGAGCACTCTGTAAATAATTATTAAATAAGTAAGACGGGAGCAAGATATGGTTAAACGCTTGCATTCAGATAAAAATGAGGCATCTCTCCTAATGTGCCTTTGCCACGCAGCATTAATTGGAAACGAACTTTAAATTGCATGAAGAATCCCAAGTCTTTCACTTTTTGTCAGTGAAACTGAATCCTTACATGACATGCAAGGAAGCAAGGTTGAAAGTGTGAAGACAGTAGTCGTTTGTGAGAATAGTAATGGATTTCATCAATGACTGGAAATGGGATTTCATTAAATTGCATGTCAATAGCAGGAACAATTTAATGTCGAATGTCAATGGCTTTTCTCCCTTTTTAATAGTGTGCAGAAGTACTTTAGGTACATTTCAGCAATAATACCAGGAGTTATGAAAGAACTAAGAAAGCAATAAAGTCCTGCATAATTTATCCTCATTCATGTTTTATTATGAAGACGAAAAAAAGCATGAAAGAAGATCCTCTCCTTGAGAAGAGGATTTGTTTGCATCCCTTCTCTTTCAGGAATTTTGGCTGCATGGTTAATCATTATAACCTAAAGGGAAATAATCGTATCCCCCAAACACCATTCTGGTTTCTTGGACTGAAATAAACTTTTAGCTCCCTAAGTGCTTCTCATGAATGTAAGCAAGAGAGCAAGGATTACATTCCCCTTAAGCTAGGAGAACAATTTTTCATGGAGAGGCAGATTGACCCCCACAGCCATTTTTGATTTCTCGGGATCTAGCACCTACTCTGACAATCAGAGAAATCTGTATAACCCAGCATTTCCCTTCCAATTTGCTGCTTCAGATGAGTGCATTATCACTTAAGAAGACGATGATATATGTAGTGTATATGTATATGATCTATGTATATTGTATATATACTGCAGTGTACATATATAGGTATATGCTTATGTATGTAACATATATGAATATATGCATGTGTAAATATATGTATATGATATGTGTATTGAATGTGGACATATATATGCATTTTGCATATTATTATGTATATATATGATGTATAGTATATATATTATGTGTATATATATGATGTATATTATATATATTATGTATATATATGTATATATATATATATACATATATATATATATGGTTCTCCAGCTCAAAAGATACAATACTAAGATTTAATATTGAGCCTGGATGAGGTAAATATTTTATTAGTCATTCAGCCCTCAAAATTAGCTGCGTCTCTCCAGGCCTTGGTTTCCTTCTTTATAGAGACCACTCCAGTGATTTCTAAGGACTTTTCCAGCTCTAAGATCATCAGATTCACAAGAGAAGATACACCTGCCAATGTGCTAGAGATGATTAAGAATCGAATATCCAGAGGATCGCTGAAATAAGGAAGAGTCCAAATTCTGCATAAGTGGCCTTTGAATACCAAGTGCTTTTGCATCCTTTTCAAACCATTAGTGAGATATAAGACTTTGGTGGTGAGCTCTTTAAAGTGGTTATGATCACCAGTGGCTCCTCTCCCATGCCTTTTACAATATAAGTTGTTGAGTTTCTTCACTGTTTGCTTTATTTTTTCCATCCAGCTAATTTAATGTAACTGCCTCTTGCCCTTGACATATGCCAGGGCTCTGTGCTTTCAAGCACATGGTACAGTAAGTCTGCAGCTCTCAACACCACCAGCCTGCATGTCATAATACACTTTCAATAAAATATATGAACTTGTTCAGAGAGAGTAGTAGGAGGCAAGAAATTGAAAATTCTAGTCTCACACTGTGTGAGCCACGGGAGTGTTGGGCCTCTGTGTTTTAAATGAAAACCTTTCATCTTTGGAGAAGATTCTGGCGTCCTGGTTAACACGGGACATTGTACTCATCATCTGTCCTCCTTGGGACCCTGCAGGGCGACAATGTCAGGAGCCCGACTACAGAGACATCTCATTGTTTCCAATATAGTTGCTTTCCTTCTTCCCGTTTTTTTTTTTTTTTCTTAATTTCACACACACTCAGCAGAACGGATGCAATGCCCCCATTGCATTCTTTCATTCCCAGGGGGTGATGTTGAGGGAGGAAGAGGGGAGAGCATGAATGTGTTCTACTTGCGTGTTCCTGTTTTTTCTCAGTACAAAAATTGGACTTTTTTCTTCCCCTAGTGTCTCTCACCCGACCATTTTAGGTTTCTTAAAATAAAAGTGAGGATTCTGAACCCCACTGTTCTCTCCTCTGCCTACTTCTTACTCATCTACCACGGTTCTTTTGGGCTTTGTGTCTGAATACATCAGCACTGTCTTGTGTTTCTTCTGTGGACCTTTGTCTCTCCTTTGATACAGAGACAGGACAAGTCTCAAGTGTGCTAATCACTAACAACAACTTACTCACATTGACTTCTACTCTCTGTGCTCCGTGGATTACTACTTTCAGAGTTAGAGGAGCCACAATGCACCTATATACTACCTGTTTTGTACTGGTGATGACTGGCCCTTACCCACCTGCCAGCCTGGACACTCAGGAGAAATAGGAGATAGTCTAAGCAATATCCCATAAAATACCCAAAAGGAGAAAAATGTCAGTAGTCTTAAGAAAGGTTTACAAAGAAGAGTTCTTATGTCAGACTCTTAATATCTCTCACCTGTACTCTAAAGGGCAACCATATAGTCTACCTTGTGCATGCACACACACACACACACACACACACACACACACACACACATCTCTGTATAAATAAGCCTCAGAGATGAAGGGATACTTTGAGCAAAAGGCATTTGAGAGGGGATATAATTAAGACATAAAGTCAACTGTGTGCCTCTTTCCTCCCAAATGCAAGATCAAAGTTCATAAAGGTATCCACCCCAAGGAAAAATAAAGCTTGCTTGTTACTCAAACGCAGAACCTCCTGAAGACAGCCCAAGAGGGATCCAGGCAGCAAGCAGCACCAACTGGCTTTGGCCCTGCCATTTGTTAAGCTCCTATAATCTGCCGTGTCTAGAAACTCGGGTTCTTTTCCTTCATCTTGCTGCTTCTCATAAAGTGTCACTCTTTGTGGAAGAGGCTACATAAAATAGAGCTCTAGCCACCTTCTTGAGAGTTACTTATGAGCTGGTTGTCTCTCATGGGTATACCAAATATTGTTAGTAAATTCTCCCATTTATCTGTCTTCTGTCTTAGAGCTCTCAGCAAAGAACCCAAACAGGCAGAGAGAAAAATGTTTCTTTCTCTGATACGACTCTCCCAGGAATTCCCTAGAAGTTGCCCTGCTCACATCTCCCTAGGCCTTCATCAAAATCCTGCCAGGCATTTCTCTGAATGTCCAACCTCATGTGAAAGTGGTGCTTCACCTCTTCCACAGAACCCTGAGCCTTAGGAGCAAGCCCTCTGCCCTTAGTAGAAGTCAGGCCCTCAGCAGTCCCTACTCCTCCATTCCTATCTTTAGTCTCCCAGCTTCATCCTCAGCCCTCAGACCCCATCCCCGTCCTATCTTCAAGTCACACCCAAGAGACTACAGGTGACTGAATACAACCTGTTCACACATCTTCCTCTGCCCATAAATGCCCTTTTGGGGTACATGCATCATAGAGAGCACATGCTTTTGTTTTCTATTTTCTGTTAGATTCTTTTCATAATTAAACAGATATTGTATGTCTAACTGTGTGAGGGATTACTCAAAACACTGATAAAATCCAAATATTAATATATGTTTACTATTGAGAATGTTTGGCAGTCATTGAAGAGTAATCTATAGAAACTAATATACACTACACTCTAAATGAATCTTTCTCTATGTCCCCAGTCACCGTATCAGCTGTTTTACACACACCTTCCGCAAATCTCTTCTCTCAGTTCTCATGTAGTATGTTTGTGTGTGTGTGTGT
>NC_034603.1:60457743-60468768 GCF_900095145.1 Mus pahari
GAGGCAAAGTTCAAGTACCACAACATGAGGAAAAAAAAAAAAAAAAAAAAAAAAAAAAAGTAGGAAACTTCCTCTTTAGAAGCACAAAGTCACCTTGCATGGGAATGTGCAAGTTGGTGAATTTACAGACTTAGAGCAGATGTCAGTGTTAACAATCTAGCCAATACATTCCCTAAGGGCTAGGATATGTCTGTCCTTATTGATTCCAAAGATCTAGTGCAAGGCCTGATATATGACAGATGTCTGAAAGACGTTCAGTGAATGAGCGATCCTTTGCTAAAATCAACCTGTGGGGCTGGGTTTGGTGGCACACACCTGTAGTCCCAGCCTTCAGATGGTAAAGGTAAGAGTTCAGAGGCAAAAAAAGATAAAGGACATCCTCAGCTACATCGTGGGTTTAAAGCTTGCCTGGGATGCCTGAATTCATGCTTCAAAAATATCATAATTGATAATAATAATACATAATGATACTAAAATGTATCAATGGAAGCCTCATTAAGACTTAAACAAAAATTCATTTATATTTTGAATTTTCTCCACTGATTCATTGTGTCCTCTTCTCTATATCTTAATCAGGAAAAGGATCCCAGAGCCACTTTGATCATTTCAACCCAAGGACCACTGGACCCCAGGGGAAACAGTAGGTCAACTGTGACATGTACTGTGGCATTTCTTAATTATGCAAATAGCCATCTGTTCAAATACCACTTGGGTTCACTTAATGCATATAGTTTAGGATAAAGGGGAAACCAAAAATAATGTGTCTCACTTTGGACTCATAAAATTCAGAGTAGTGCCTAATTCATCTCAAGTTATGAATGGTCTCCACTTTAATGGGGCATTCTTTCTCTGTGGCCAGAATCCTAAATCTTTTTAATTGCAGTTTAAACACCTGTAGCCAAAACTTAAATGCCTTTCTCATTTAAATTCCAAGCATTAAAATTTCAAATATCTCAATTATGTAAATGGTGAAAGAAAGGGGCAGAAGTTTTCCTTAAGGCTCCTACTCCCAACAGATAGTCCCACCACTCTTAATTACAGTTTCTCTCTGAGCTCACAGCAAGGTGACCAAGTTTCCTAGATGATCCCAAAATTCATTTTTTAATAGAACAGCATTGGTAATTCCTGGAAGTTTTCAAAGGGATAGAGGGAGTAAAAACAAGATCATCAGCATATGCTATTTTGTAAATATTCCATTGCACCTTTGAAGCAAATTGGTTAAATATGTTCAAGCCTCATAAAGCCCTTACAACTTAGGAATGTCAAGCCCAGTGCTGCAAGGAAGCTAAGGTCCAACTTCAATCTCTGAGCTACATAGCTAGCAAGGCTGTAGGGCAAATGGATCTGGGTTTCCTATATCTCTTCTCCACATCACTGCTTTCCAGATGTCCATGTCCACAAGAGTACATTACAGGGCATTTCCCAAGGAGCTGAAATTGTTTAAGAGAAAGAAGAAAAGTCCAAGAAAAAAAAATGCCCTATTTTAGCAATATAATTTCTGATTCTGTAATTCCACGCATGTATTCCTTTATTTGCATATCTGTGCACATGTGATTTTTTTTATATGCAAACAGTAACTGTAGTTCCCTTGAAGAGAGGTAGCTGAGGTGAAAGATAATTTGTTAAATGACTTTTGCATTTTTATATTACTTTTATTCATGAAGTGAGTATGCATTATTTTTATAATTCCAATGCTAAGATCAAGAAGAAAGGGGGGCATTAAATGGGTTAAAATGATTAAATCAATGAAAGCTGATTAAATGAACAGAAAGAGATATAAAAAGTATGTCTTAATCTAAAAGGAGGGTAATCCACAGAATGAGTGTTTTTGGCAACTATCCCATTGCTGCTAAGCTGAAATGAGGAGACATCTTCACAGGGTTCCATCAATTAAGGTCTTAAGTAGCTTGTTTTCTAATATGAGAACAGCTTCTGAATTCCTATCGCTCTGGCTTGCTGGGAGATCTCACCCAATAACACTGTACCACTCATTCCTGTAAGGGATTAGGTTTTCTGTGGTTCAGTAGTACAGTTTTTCCTTTAGATGCCCCTGGTCATTTTTCTGCTTTCTATCTGTTTCAAATATTGGAGTCAATGTTGCTAACTGACTCATCAGAGTTACGTTAATACGGCCATAATTACTGGCGATGTTTGCTGATTTATCAGTTGTGAGGAAGCAGGATCTGAATCCTTCTTTTTCCTTGCCATTTCAAATCATTCAGAAAGAATAAAAAATCAGCAGACTGATCTTATGAATTTCCATCACGGTATCTGGGTGCATTGCATTTTTTATTTATTTTCTTTCTCAAATAATATTAATTTTATTATTTATGTGTATGTGTAATGTATATGTATATGTATATGAATATTTTTCCTGAATATAAATCTGTGCACTGTGTGTGTGTGTGTGTGTGTGTGTGTGTGTGTGTGTGTGTTGCCCGTGGAGACCAGAAGAAGACACAGAATCCTACGGAACTGGTTGTGAGCTGTCATATGGGTTCTGGGAATCAGCCCTAGATCTCTGGACGAGTAGTCAGTGTTCTTAACTATTGAACGATCCCTCTGGCTCCTGTACTTACACTTCTTCATTTACAAGTACAGAGTAAAATGATGAAGTCCAGAAGTGAGTAAGATTAATGGAAATTCTGTGTTTGAAAAAGCTTGAGACACAGATAAAGCAATCTATACGTTTTATTCATTCAGCAAATATTGAGAGAATGAGGGGCTCTGTCTTCTGTAAGATTAGAATACACGGCAAAACAAAACATCAACAACAACAAAGATAAGGCATTCCATTTTAGAATATTAGCTAAATAAATGACAATTTAGAGACACTTAAACTATGTAGTAAATGACAAAGCTTGGCAGGGGAGCAGAATTCAGGGGATTGTGAGCACAGGGGCAGACAAAGGCACTGAGGGGGATAATGAGAGACATGACCAGAGAACTCACTGACTGACAACTGGAAAATCTGAATAACAAACAGAAAAAGCAACTGATACCAACAGGAAGTTTTAGGAAGAGTCCAGAGGTGTTGAATAGTGGAGGAGCAGAGGCTTAAAAGGTCAACTTACAAACACCTGAGGGATCAGCCATGATTGCCCAGGGGTCAGTGGAGGGAGCTGGACCATCCCTCTGAGTGAGGTGGTGGCTAACTTACCATTGCTTTGGAGTCTAGAATGGTTCTTGACTATTTGAAACCTTCCCTCATTCTTTTGCATCCCATCTAAAATCATGGGATCAATTAAAATTTCAAAAACATAATATGTAGGAAAATAGTTTTGAAAGCCTGCACTGTAATACAAAACAGCTAAATGTCTTTATTACAATTTAGAAAATAGTTACTATTTGACTTAAATATACAATATTACATTCTAAAACTCATATAGATACTCCCCAGCTGATGAAGCAGCAATGGTGTTTCCTTAGTTTTGTGATGGTGAGAAAACTCATTTCACCGACAAAAGAAACAGTTCTGTTGCCAAAATGGCATGCCAAATGTATCTCTCCCACCTTTCTACAATAATTTTGCTTATGTTAGGATGTTCTTAAAATAGTCTTTTCCAAATTAATGAGGTCATTAAAGATGCAGCAGGAACTGGGCATAATCGATAGCAACCCTAGACCATGTGACTTGCACAGGAGCTCTGTAATAAAGCAGCATATACCCATTTGCATCCTTTTGATTGATTGCACACTTTTTTTTTTTTTTTAGGCAACTGCCAAAACCAAGAGTGGAGCCTCTGCTATCCCAAGAAGGTTTTGCTGTGTTTAGTCCCAACTGGCACATTGGCAGCAAGATGGGAGTGCTCCTGTGTACTGGCAGTACAGCTGCCCCAGTGAGCCACTGTAATCCTAGCTCCCAACTCCCACACACTTTTTCCCCAAATTGACTGTATTTGCAGATATATACATGCCTTGAGCATCTCTCTCACAGAAGATTATATTAACCTACAAAGAAAATAGGAAGCTTCATCCATTTCCCAAGTCTGGGTGGGATTACATATTCAGTTTTAATTGACTCTGGAGAATCCAAGTCAATTAGACTAAGGGTATAATAGGAAAGAAAGGCTGTATTATTTCACTAGCTTGATTATTCTGTAAAAATAGAAAGAGATGGATGTACAATTTGAAGAGTCCCACAGCATTGAGATGTTCTATCTCTGCCAGACATTTTGAAGCTACTTGTACAATACAGGACTCTTGAACAAGCAGCTAACTTAACAGAAGGTGTGAGAGTTCAATAGTCTGGCCCTTACACGGTCCTGTATATTAGGACAGTACTAACCAAGCAAACAGATCATTTTCAGCTGTGAGGTAAGCATATGAATAAAGGGCTAACAAGATACCTATATGTCTTTGAAAGATTGAAAATAAAACTAAAAAAATCGAGAGAGAGAGAGAGAGAGAGAGAGAGAGAGAGAGAGCGAGAGAGAGAGAGAGCCCAATGTTAATTAAGCAGCCACTTGTGATCCACATGCTAACCTGTAACCTGTATTCTTAGGACCGGGGAATACATTTCCTGAAGGAATTCTCAAATGCTAGGAACATGTGAAAATCAAGTCAGAATATTTGATGAATGAAGACCATTTTTCTGGAGCAAGGTAAAGAAGTGGCTAATACTGCAAAAGAAATGGGTGCATTGGTGGATGTTTCCACAGAGGAAGTGAAGCACATCTTGCAAGCTTAATAGATTGCAGCAAACAGAGGTGACAGTAAGGTAGACGAGATCATCATTTAGTTCTGGAAAATACATGGAGCAAGCATAATGGGGTTGAGAATAACTTGGTTCGGCTACATCATAAAGAGCGTGTTGAGAGAGAAAGAGACGCACACTGAGCGAAAAGAGCAGGACTGTGGACAAATTGTAAAGATGATTATTATGGTATAGACTTTGTGCTACAAAAAAAAAAGGGAAATTAAACATGTTAAAAGACATGGCATGTGAAAGTCGATGAATACACAAGAAAAGATTAAGTATCTATAAAAGTAAGAAACACATTTCTATATTTTTATAACAAACAGATAGTTTGCCCAGACAGGGCAAGAATCACGGATGGTTTGTTTGTTTGTTTGTTTGTTTGTTTGTTTGTTTTTCGTGCTTAATTATTCTTATGTTTGGAAGGAATTGAAATCCTTGCATGGTGCTGGATTTGTTGAGACACAGTTTTGACCAGGAGAAGAGTAGATGTGCCCCCCCCCCCCCGGAGAGGTTTACTTGCAGGGAGACCAGCAATGTGCATGGGAAAGCAATCATCACAGCTGATTCTACACCAGCAGGTTACAGAGCAGAGCGGCAGGGGCTCACAGCCTCTCTGTGACAGACTCAGAAACCAAGCTCACACCTACTGAGCTCAATGAAGTTACCTTTCACTGCAGTAGCAGAACTACATTTTCTTTTTGAGCTATATGGATGGCATTTACCAGTGAATGTAGGGTTCAGTAACCCCAATAGAAAGTATTGTGATAGCTGATATATGTATATAAATGGGGGAGGCTTTTCTAAACATTTGTAAATTGCTGAGAACCATTGCATTTTGCTGGAGAAGAGAAACAGTCAGGCTTTTCTCAGCTGGAGGCTTTGAAATGTATGGGCTCACTGGTGAAAAAGGACAGATGGCTGGGCTAATGTTAGTAATTGCAGACGAAAAAAAACCA
This sequence comes from Mus pahari, assembly GCF_900095145.1. Lineage (NCBI taxonomy): Eukaryota > Metazoa > Chordata > Mammalia > Rodentia > Muridae > Mus > Mus pahari. The sequence continues at coordinate 60,463,402 of NC_034603.1, forward strand.
GTCCACTCTTGACCTGAAAACGCAGCAGAACCTCTTCCTTTTTAACTTTCCTGTTGACTGTTTACCTTAAGTCTTAGTTATGCTAAAATTGGAGAAGAATAGCCTTTAAGATGTTCCTAGGAACATAAATACTACAGCATACCTCTATGTATGACTGTTAGGGCATTTAGTTAACAGCTCACTTAGCCAATCTCATCCGATCTGTGATTCATTGCAGACTTTAATTAAAAAAAAAAAAAAACGAAAAACTCACACGACATTCCACAGGAATGGAGGAGCAGGTTGCCCTCAGTGAGAAAGTAACTTAACCATCGAACATGAAATATTGAAATGTTTTCATTGTTTGGAATCTCATACATACATACATACATATATACATACATACATACAATGAATTTTGACCCCATTCACCATTCATTCCCTCCCCTCAAATTTCTCTGCCATCCTCTACTACAACCTTCCCCTCCCAACTTCATATGTTCCTTTTTTTTTTTTTAAGCCTACTGAATCCACCACTTAGTCTTCTTGAATGTGCATGTGTGTAAGACCGTCTACTGGAGCATAAATAGTCTCTCTGGAGCTGCATCCCTGAAGCAAACCCATCTCCTTCTCAGCAGTCATCAGTTGTCAGCATCTCAAGATGAAGTGCATACCCTCCCAGCACTTTGGAACTCAGTCAGGGCGGAGCACTATGAGCCCTTCCTTCCTTCATGATGGGTTTCCGACTGGACTTACCTTGCGCAGGTCCTAGGTGCAGTCACAGGTCTTGTGAGCTCATGTAGGTAATGGGTGTGCCATGTCCAGGAAACATTGTTTTTCTGCCTATGTCCACTACTTCTGACTCCTACATCCTTCTGTCCCCTCTCCTGCTATGGTCTCAGAACAAAGGGCAGAGTGGTAGAAAATAGAAGTGCGATTCAGAGCTTCAAAGTCCCCTGCTCTCTGCATGTTGAGCAGTTGCAAGTCTCTGGTTAATTGCCATCTACTGCAAAAGGAAACCTCTCTGAGGAAGGTTGAGAGATTTAGTCATCTCTGGGTAAGATGTGAACTTAGGGGACATTTTAATACTATATCCATTTAGCAGAATGACTGCATTAGGTTATCCCCTAGGTCCCATGATCTAGCCAATGGGTTAGGGGAGTTGGGGAGAGTGCGTGTGTGGGGGGAGGACAGTTAAAGGTACCATGCTTGCTTTCTATCTTGTGAAGTAGGGTTTAACGCAAATATGAAAGTGGTGGGTTACATCTACAATGTCATGCCATGACTGTACCAGAAGTCATTTCTTGCCAGAGGTCAGTTGTTACTGTACCGCACAGAATTTATAGCTAAATATATCTGTTGATTATTTTGCCTGTGGCAGAGGATATCATCTCCTAGCACTTTGAAAGATAGACAGTAGGAATGAAGCTTCCCAATTGGAACACTGCATAGTTGGTTTCAGCAATAGGCCTTTCCAGTAAGTTCTAAAGAGTGCCTGGAGCAGTGACAGTACTCTGTAAAGTTTAAGGGAGTCCTTGGGATGCCAGTAGACAAAATGTTGGAAAGAAAACCTGTCTCAAAAACAAGAATTGTCCCCATTCTTGGGTCACCAACTCCTCTTCCTTATGTATATGAATATATGGTATCAATTTTCCCTATTGAAAGATTTTTATGAGATTGTTTTCTTAAAACTTGTCTTTGAGACATTTTTCTTTACTTTTAAGATTAAAAGTATATAACTCCCCTCTTCTCTTTCCTCCCTCCAAACCTTCCAGTACATCCTCCTTGCTCTCTTTCAAATTCATGGCCTTGTTTTTCATTATCTGTTGTGGTATGCATATGTGATTATGTATATACACACATGTATATCCCTGAATAAAACCTGTCCAGCCTGTGTCCTCACCATTTGGTGTGTTCTTCTCTGAGAAAGGCTATTTCTCCTTCTCTCAGCATTCCTAAGTTACCTTGGTTCTTTGAGTAGAGTTGAGACCTTTAAGTCTTTTCCCTGTTTACTTTGGCATGAAAGACACTTTTTAATATTAACCACTGCCCTTTCATGTCTGGGGCATAATATTCTATTAGGTCTTTACAACTGCTGGAAGAAAGTCCCAAACACTGACTTGGGATTTAAATAACAGAAACTTTTAGCCACACATTCTAGAATCTGGAGTTCAGAGATCAAAGAGTGGCCAGAGCTGGTTATTGCTTGGAGGCCAAGCAAAAGAACCCATTCATGCCCCTTGCTTGGTTTTTGGTCATCCTCTAGTGATCTTTAATACACATTGGTTCATAAACGTTTTATCTGGTTCTCTGCCCTTATCATCACAAGACATTTCTTTTGTGTGTTCATTCTCCAGATGTCTCCTTTTCTTAAGAACATTAGTTTTATTATGTTAGATTAAGTCTTAATTTACCAATTTTAGTTTAATCTTCCTAAAAATGGTACTTCTAAATAGTTATATTTGGAAATAGGATGGGTTGGAAATAAGACATATGAAATTTGGAGGCATCTTATACTTCCCCAAAATTAATATTCTCTAAGTTAAAGTACACACTTTCCCCATAGTAACAAAATGTCATCACCTGTGCTATGTCACCATATTATTTTTTAGACTCAGATTGCATGCACATATGTATGTACAGATTGTTTTTATTCTATGCAGCCTCTACTTAAGCACCAAGATGACTATAATGGTCAAGATTGCTATCTGAATATGAGATACACAATGGGCAAGTCTGAGAAGTAGCTCTATTCCCTGAACAAATAATATATTTATCTGAGATTGACCATGAAGCTGTAGGCTTCGGTTCCAGTAGACCTGCTCTCTCTCTGTGACCTTTCCCTATTGACCATGATATTTTAATTCTACCTCAGGAGTCTGAACCAAAAAGATCCAGAAGAATTTGGCAATTTAAATAAAAAAAAAAATCATAAAGCCAGGAGTGTTATGAGCTTATTTGTTGACACCACCAAGCAAAGGCCTTGAACACCTGCTGGGAAGGTCTTTATACTTTTCTGATTCCTTTCCTCCTATGCCCAACTTCTCAAATTTCAGTAAGATATTGTATAATATCACTTACTATGCCTAAGCCTCTCGGGGTGACTTGCTTTTGCATGTGACCCCGAAGACCGTAACACATGGAAGTATCTCTGTAGTCCTAGTGTCTGTCGGTCACTTCTAGTCATTTAATACCCCTGAAATTGTGTAGTTTATGATGAGAGAGAGTACTCATAGTTATTATTAGATCATATCATTAATATCAATGAGAATTCAGAGACAAATGTAAAGGAGTTTAAGGTAGAATTTACCTGTATTCCTGGGGGTGGGGGTGGGGATAAATAAAGAGGTAAAAGCATGCCTTTCATCAATGTTGGGCCTAATATCTGTTTGTTTGTATGTTTGTTTGTTTAATGACTTAATGGACTATCAAGTTGCTTTAACTTTAAAGTTGCAGAAAATAGAATGGAATGCATCAAAATTGAAAACCTTTATTGATGAACAATGCATCTTTTTTATTAGATTTTTTAATTTACATTTTAAATGTTATCCACCTTTCCTAATTTTCTCTCTGAAAATCCCTATCCTCTCCACCATCCCCCTGCTCCCCAACCTACCCACTCCTGCTTCCTGGCCCAGGCATTCCCCTATACTGGGGCATAGAATCTTCACAGGACCAAGGGCCTCTCCTCCCATTGATGACCAACTAGTCCATCCTCAGCTACATATGCAGCTAGAGCCATGAGTCCCACCATGTGTTTTCTTTGGTTGGTGGAGCTCTGGGGTTACTGGTTAGTTCATATTGTTGTTCCTCCTAGGGGGCTGCAAACCCCTTCAGCTCCTTGGGTACTTTCTCTAGCTCCTTCATTGGGGACCCTGTGCTTTGTCTAGTGGATGAATGTGAGCATCCACTTCTGTATAAGGCACTGGCAGAGCCTCTCAGGAGGCAGCTACATCAGTCTCCTGTCAGCAAGCTCTTGTTGGCATCTACAATAGTGTCTGAGTTTGCCCTGGAAAGAGTACATGGGTTTCATTCAGGAGCCTTTATTGCTAATGTTTGTTCCTGTCTTCCATAGAGGCACAAGTTATTACCTAGGAAAATCACCATGCCAAACACAATAACTAGAGCAGAGAAGTCTATTCTATGCACCACTCATTTTCATCCAAGGTTTCCCTTCATACCCAGACTTCATCCAAGACCTCTTTAGGTTTTTGATATTATTTGTAAATAAATATCAAGGCTGGAACATGATTTATTTTCATAATCGCATTAAGTTTCTATAAAGTAACTCCTGTTAGATTTCTTTTTTGCAATTTACTGTATTTGAAGGCCTGACTACAAAGCTCCTTAGTGCTTAAATAAATGACAAAAGTGAAAGTTGAGGGTGTGTGAGCCTTGCTTAAGCAGCCAGGATCAATGCCAGATGTCCAGGCAGGTGGCCAGGCATTGCTATGTTAACCAGTGACTGACCAGTCTTCTAAATCTCTTTGGAAGGGAACAGTCTTATCCATGAGTCTCTACAGTACGTCTCTGAGGACTTTAAAGTGAAAATTTTACCATAGTTTGCACCAAAGAATCACAAGATCTTCGCTCATGGGAAACATGTTACACGAGAACATTAGAGTTCTATTACACTTAGCTTCATCCATGATGTCTATAAATGAATTGTTTTACTTGAAGCTCATCTAAAGACTCTTTAGATCACCCAGAGAAGCTTGGGACAGAGACTAAGAAGAAGCCGTTGATAAAAGAAAGGGGGAAAAGTCCACACTGGATTAAACCAAGATGGATAAATGAATCAAAATGAGTATTCAATACTGATGGCAAGAATGCCCAGTGGAGTCAGTTCTCCTGAAGGATGTAGAAAGCTGGAGTTTATTCTAATCTTTTTAGGAAATAGTAGTTCCCAGGTAGTGGAAATAATCTGCTTAAAAATGATACATCCACATAGAAGACAGGCAGCATCAAGGGTTACAAAGGTCAACGTCCATCTCAAAACCAGGCAGTAAATGACTAGGTAGTATGTCTGTGCTTCAACAAACTATCCTAGGCTCTAATATGCGAATCATGGCAGAGGTGCAGGATCATACCTGGACAGACTTCAGAAAAAGGTAGTGAGAGGGGCTCCAAGGCTTGTTCCATTCTTTTTTTTTTCCATAAAATGCATTATTTATTTTCAAAGTTTAATAAGTCAAAATCATATAATGTTCATTGTATTCTCTATACTTGATCTGTTATGAACTGAAAGGGGTATATTAAATTCAGCAACTTTATTTTTTTTTTTTGGTTTCTTTTTTTTTCTCTTTTTTCATTTTTTCTCATTTTTTTTATTATTTTCTTTATTTACATTTCAAATGCTATCCCGAAAGTTTCCTATACCCCTCCCCC
>NC_034603.1:60469623-60487470 GCF_900095145.1 Mus pahari
ATTTTCTGAGGAACCACCAGACTGATTTCCAGAGTGGTTGTACAAGCTTGCAATCCCACCAGCAATGGAGGAGTGTTCCTCTTTCTCCACACATCCTTATCAGCATCTGCTGTCACCTGAATTTTTGATCTTAGCCATTCTTAAGGGTACCTTGATGCTCCTCAGAAACCCTGTCAAGAGATTCACAACCAAGTGAAACTCCAGTTCCAGGGGCTCTAACACCCATTTCTAACCTCCATTCACATATACATAGAAATGCACAGAGAGAGAGAGAGAGAGAGAGAGAGAGAGAGAGAGAGAGAGAAACAAAAATGTAAATAAATCTAAATCCAATAAAGTGGTGAGAGTGTCTGGGTATGTCAACTAATACTGCAGGGTTTACAGAAAACACTGCCAGGGACGGTCATGCCAGGCACCAATTTTAGTAACCATCATTAAGTGATTCTTTTACTTAGGTTTAGCTAGATGCCTAGGCAATGTGCAACTGTTGCAGAAAAGGCCTTCAGCTTTTGAACTGACTCATGTTCCCAGAGGTGAAATCTAACCACGTGTCCATACTATAACCATGTGTACATGCTATAACCACGTGTACATGCTATTATTTCCATAAACTGGGTTTTATCCATTTACCCTTCTTACACAGATGCCTACAAAGTCCACAGACTCCCCTGTGCTCCTGAGGTCATCACACCTTCACTACAACTTATATAAAAGCTGTTTGAAGTTGCCTGATGAAAGCTTCTGTGTTTTGAGTACCTATTGCCTTTTAAGAATCGTGTCCAAGATTTCATGTACAAAGCCAATTTTCACACCAATGAGGAAATAGGTATCCTTTCCCCCAGAAGATGTAATTATGCTTCTCAGTTTTAATACAAAGTTTAGATACAAAACTTCATCTACCAGACTCACAAATATGTGTACCTTAAAATGTCGTTCATGGAGAAATATTTGACAGGGTGGTTCATTCTACTACAATTTTGTAAATTTTTTTAATACAACCAATTACAACATTAGCACTTTCCTTCAACTTGAGCTTCGTTTGAATGCATATTCAAGATTTTTTTATACAAGTTAATATGTTAAAATAGCTTTAGGAGAATGGGTGCTGATTAAAAACATATTTGAGGGGCTGGAGAGATGGCTCAGCAGTTAAGAACACTGACTGCTCTTCCAAAGGGCCTGAGTTCAAATCCCAGAAACCACATGGTGGGTTACAACCATCCATAATGAGATCTGATGCTGTCTGCTGGAGTGTCTGAAGTACAGCTACAGTGTACTTACATATAAAATAATAATAATAATAATAATAATAATAATAATAATAATATTTTTAAAATAAAAAACATAGTTAAAATCTTGTGCTAATGAGTAACGTGACTATGTGGCAAAATATCCTTTTTTGAGACAGGGTTTCTCTGTGTAGCCCTGGCTGTCCTGGAACTCACTCTGTAGACCAGGCTGGCCTCAAACTTAGAAATCCATCTGCCTCTGCCTCCCGAGTGCTGGGATTAAAGGCCTTGGGAAAATATCCTTACTTAGTAAAGTAAATGTGAACCTGTAAGGAAGATTTGAGAGTGCCTTCTTCTCCCCTAGTCTACTATCCAATCATCTAGCAATAACTTACTATATAGATATATAGATAGATATACAGATGGATAGATAGATAGATAGATAGATAGATAGATAGATAGATATAGATATAGAGATATATATTCCATACTAAACTTTGAAGGTTTTATTTTAGATTTTTTTTAGATGTTTTCATTTGTTTTGTTTTGTTTTTTTGTGTGTATGAGTGTTGTCTGAAGGATAGTGTGCATACATTCATGCAGATTCCCATGGAAGCCAGAAGAGGGTGTACAATCCATAGAGCTGGTATTACAGGCCATGTTGAGTGTCTGATATGAGTCCTATGTAACCAGACCGCAGTTCTCTGCAGGAGCAGCAAGCCCTTTTCAGTACTGAGCTCGCTCTTTCCTGTCCCCACACTGACCTTGTTACAAGAGTCACAGAGGAACACAGTTCAGACATATTTTAAAAGAAAGAACTCCAAGTATCTGCCCACCTGCCGACTTTGTCAGTTTCATTTCTTTACAACTCGCACTAGCAAATACACTATCTAAAACTGACCACTGAAAGACATTTGAGGTCTTGTTGACAGTAGATGGATTTTAGATAATTAGTAGGTGATAGATAGATATAGAGCAATGGAAAGAACAATGATAGATTAGATAGATAGAAAATAGTTAGATGGAAGACAGACAGACCATTTATAATGTCCTTGACATTAAAAAAAAAAAAAAACCATACAATTTAAACACAGTTCAGTCCAATGTTTTAGTTTCAACAATAAAAATGCCATTAGAAGAATTGAAGGGGCTGGTGAGATGGCTCAGTGGGTAAGAGCACCCGACTGCTCTTCCGAAGGTCCGGAGTTCAAATCCCAGCAACCACATGGTGGCTCACAACCATCTGTAACAAGATCTGACGCCCTCTTCTGGAGTGTCTGAAGACAGCTGCAGTGTACTTACATATAATAAATAAATAAATCTTAAAAAAGATTAAAAAAAAAAGAAGAATTGAAGTTTTTTGTTTATTTGTTTTTTAATTTAATTTTATTTATAATTCATTTTTTACACCCCATATTCCATTCCCTGCCCCTCCCCATCCACCCTCTGACTGCTCCACATCCCACATCTCCTCCTCACCCTACCCCATCTCCACATGGATGCTCTCCACCCTCCCACCCCCCACCACCACCACCTCACCTGACCTCTAAACTCCCTAGGGCCTCCAGTCTCTTGAGGGTTAGGTGCTTCACCTCTGAATGAACACAGACCTGGAAGTCCTCTACCGTATGTGTGCTGGGGGCCTCATATCAGCTGGTGTGTGCTGGGTCTGTTTGGTGGTCCAGTGTTTGACTCTTACTGAGGCTATGGAAGGCTCATGACTGCCCTCCGAGGGAACCAACAAGCAGCTGAAAGGGTCAGATGCAGTTATTTGCACCCAGCCAGTGGACAGAAGCACCTGACCCCTGTTTTGTTTTGTTTTGTTTTTAAACTGGAGATGGAAGGTAACTGTGTTGCCTGGTGTGGTGGCTCATAACTGTATTCTTGACATGGGGGAGACTGAAACAGGAAGATTGCCAGGAGCTTGAGGTCAACCTGGTCTACATAGGAATTTCTAGCCCAGCCTGAAAGAAGAGAGCTGAAATGTATCATGTCCTTCGCAAAGGGCTTGCCAGCTATAACCTTAATACAAGCTAATGTGTTTAAAAACATCTGTAGAGCTTATAATAAGGAAGTGATGGGATGTTTCAGGTGGACAGCTGTTATAAAGTTACGTATCTTGCCGCTTTGCAAGGGTCTTTTTGTGTTAGGGCCTTTGTAGATGAAGAGAGAGGGGAAAATGAATGAAAGAGACAGGGCTGGGACAGCCTGGAATGAAAGGTATAATAAAATGCACGGCTAGGTAATTTTTCACATAACTATAGGCACAGACGGTTAGAACAGTTCACTGTGATTTTGTAGTCTGGTTCCAGATTTATTGCTGGAATTAATTCCTACATTTTCTGTGAGGAGCATTATACATTCCACTCCAATCATTTTTAAATAATAAATTAATGTTAATGTATTTTTTGTTCTGGCTTAAATGGAAAGGATGAAGAGCAATTGATAGCTTTCGCGTTTTTTTAGAATGCCTTTCAATAAGATAAAAAGCAGAAGGCCTCCCAAGTTGCCTCTTCTAAAAACAGAAAGTAGCCATCTGCTTGCTGGGCCTGTGTGGTTCTTCTTCTCTGAAGTGCTGCACCGGCGGCAGAACAGGCCCAGCCTGAGGCTACTTCTTGACCAAACTGGTGCTTCCACAGTCATGGTCCCGAAAGCTTTAATTACAGGTTGGTTCAGTCAAGGTGTCCTTTGTCTCAATTTAGGCATGTTAATGAACAGAAAGAAACGACTGCTAACTTTTCTAGACCAGAAGATAAAAATAACCCAGTGATCTGACTAGTCAGGGGACTGTCTGGATCTCCCTACTGTGACTTCGGCTCACAGGTGGGACCAGAGAGGAAATTACCTTGCACTTTATAAAGACAGTGCTATGTTGGGACTTGAGTAGAGAGGGGAATGCACCTATTTTAATGTCCTTTGTTCCTCTTTTGTAATCTCTTCCTGTAGATCTATTTCCCATGGCTGCATCTGCACCTATCTTTAATTGTCTGTTTGTCTTTCTGCACTGTGCAAGCGATGACTTCTTTTCTGCTTTTCTTTGATTTCTAATGAACACACTTTTCAAGGGCAAACAATATAGCTTAGGTGACCTTTTTGTCCACCAAATACTAGACTCCTATGGTCGTTTCAGTTTATTGATATCTGAATGAATGACTAAGCATTGGGGAAAAAATGCTGACTCTTAATCAGTCTTAATGATTAATCTTTCATCTGCTGGCCACAGCTCCAAGGACAGCCTTCGTGTTGCTCAGTAATTGATACAAAGCTGTAAATTCTTTTTTAGAAGATATTCATGCAGACAGTGAGCTGACAAACCCAAAAGTGCCCTCTCTAGCCATCCTCCTTCACTGTGCTTGTTAGGAAAAGCAAGCTCTCTTCTGCAGGTCCCCAGAGCTGCCAGCAGGTCTCACGGTTCTAGGCAATGAGACATGGGCAGATATCTGAGGGGAGACTGTGGAAAAGTGTGTGGTTCCCCAGTATACAGAGCAAACAAAGCCTGGGCATCCAGCTTCCTGCCTTGGATTAGAGCATGAGAGTCATAACCGTTGCTGCCACCCTCAAGGCAAAATTTATTAAATCCAAAGCCAGTCCTAAAATAAGGACACCACCTAAGTGTCGGATCACATTGCTAAGCCAGCTGAATCACCTACTTACCATCGTCCGTCTATTTGATGAGGAAAAAAAAAAAGAGTCTCTGTAAGCAACTTTATTTTTCTAATTGTCATTCTTGCAATTAAAATCTTTCTGATTAGTAGAGAACTTATGTCTCTGACACATGATTAATAATCTGTGTGGGGTAAATATAACACACATTACACTTGTGTATTACTTCCTATCTTACAGAGCTGTTTTTCTTCCATACATCATCTCATTTAATATATACATGAAGATAATAAGGCAGAAATTCTTATCAATATCATAACTTTAAAGACAAGTCAATTTAAGGTCAGGGGATTTAAATAACTTGCTCAGATGCACGGATAAGGATATAGCACATTTTATTATTTAAATCCTTGCCCTTTGACTCCAGTTCCAAATGAAGTACAGTTTGCTCTTGTAGGAAGTTAAAATTTTTTTTGTATAGTTACTATGCTTTTAGTGATTTGCAATATAAAAGGGAACATACAGGACAGACATTCTGGTGCATACTTAGATTCTAGCACTAGGAAAGCAGAGAAGTAGAGTCAGGGGGAACAGAAGTTCAAAGCCAATTATCTATCTCTATCTCTATCTCTATCTCTATCTCTATCTCTATCTCTATCTCTATCTCTATCTCTATCTAGTGTCTCAGAAAATATAAAAAAAAATTTGTTTAAATTACTGAATCATTAAACTCTAGTATCAGCTATGGTATTCCAACAAGCTCAGGGCTGAAGAGTATATAGTATGTAATCCATACTGAGATTGTCATAACTATAGAGGAAGATAAATGTATAAACAAGTTGTTTCAAATATGTGACTGAGTGTGAATAAAGGATGTCTACCCATACCACCTGGAAATAATTTTGAGAAAAGCAGCCATGAGAGAAGGTCAAAGGATGGACTTAAAGGAAGCACATACAAGTCACATCATTACAGGGTTTTGTAAGGTTTTGGTATTTTGGGGGGGTGGTGGTGATAATTTATGGGGATCCAAAGCTTATCATGTCTAGATCTCGTAAAATCTCCCATTGGCCTCAGTGTTGTGTATGCATGTGGGTGATTAATATCAAGAGAAAGATTTAAACATGGTTAAGTTATACATTAAAAAAAACATATTTTTGAATACTTCTCTGGCACCAACCAAGCATTAAATTGGAAGTAGACAAGACTAGAGAACAGGGTTGAGTAGGATGTTAGGGCAATCATCCAAGCAACACGACATGAGGCCACAAACTCAAGGAATGTCTGTGGGTGGAAGCAGATTGGAGAGATATTCAGATAATGCCATCTATGGGCTAGTATGGAAAGACAGAGACAATTGGAAGAGTGGCTGATATGGGAGAAGGGAGAAAATTAGATTAATCATAGGTTTGTGGTTTGAACTTCTACGGATGTAATGTCCCTTATGATAGAAAATTCTAGAAGATAAATGAAGAGGGGAACAAAGCATGAAATGGAATCAACTTTACATTGCGTAAACTGTGGGTCGTAGCTCCTAAAGTCATCCAGACATGTTTTTACAAGGAGATGAAGTAAAAACTGCAAGTCAGTAAATAATTATAAATTAGATAAAATGGCTTTGAAAATTATGGAAGTAAATAAAATCTCAGAGAGTTTGCGTTAGAGATAAAGAAGAGAGGAAAATAGAATTTAAAGAGATGAAAATATTGCAGCGAAAACAAGTGGTATAAAGAAGGAAATAAGGTGAGAGAGATCAGAAAACAGACAAACAAATCAAGTCAAGTACACAATGTTCCAGAGAGCTCTGGAATAGATCCTAAGAGAATGAATAATCATAATTTCAGTGATAATAGGCAACATTGGTGAGCATTTTCATGGCATGCAGCATTGCTGTTTGTGCTTGTATTGTCAGTTATAGTGAAGATAACAAGTAAATTTTGCTATTGAAAAGAAAAAGGAGGGCTTTCAGATGGCAGAAGAGAGATGAGACATGTAACTGGCAAAGCCACACCCTAAAATTCGGGACCGTCAGCTGAATATCCAAACGAACCTTGAGAACAAAGAACTCCAAAAATTTAATAATCCAAACAGTATGGTGATAGCATAAAACTGGGAGAGAATGTAACGCCTGTTGGAAACACACACGTTTGCAACCGGCTGGTCTTCTGAAAAGGTGCTAACAATACACAGTAAAGAAATGCCCATCTCTTCACCAAATAATGCCAGGGAACTTGGAGATCCCCATGAAGAATGAGGCCGATAGATCTCTAGCTTTCACCACATGCATCAATAGCCTGAATAAACCACCTAGAGAAACAAGAGTACTTTTAAAAATCTAAAGTATTTTATACCATAAACGTGGGTAAGGCAGTTTTGAATATGACTCAAACAGCATGGAGGGAAAAGGCTAATGGAAAACCTGGAAACAGCACCGAAAAAAGCCTTCTCCGCAGGAAAGAGGCACCCACCCGGCAATCGGCCAGGTAAGAAGTCAACCTGGGAAATGGTGGAAATATTTGTAAACTGTACATGCAAAAGGGGTTATAGAAATTCAACTCATTAGAAAAATCTGGTTCAATTAGAAATAGGCCTAAATAGACGTTTCTCAAAGGAAGATATATAAACGGACACTTGCATAGATGAAAACCTCCTCAGCATGCTTACTCATCAGGGAAACATGAGTGAAAATCTCTGACTCCATATCCCTCCAGCAAGAAGAGGGCACCGTCAGGAAGATTAAAGAAAACAAGTACTGGCAAGGATGTGAAAAAAAATTTTTTTACAGTGTTGGTGTGAGTGTAAATTTAGTACCACCATTATGGAAAACAGTTTGGAAGTCCCTCAGAAAAGCAAAAATAGAACTACCATATGGTCTAGCTATCAGACTACTGGGTATTTATCCAAAGGAAATGAAATCGTGTGTACAAGAAACATCTGACCCCTGTCTCCACGTGTATTGCAGAACTATCCACAATATCCGAGAAATGGGAATGACCCGAGGGCCCATCATCTAATAAATGAATAGTGATTGTGTCACAGATACTCACAGTGGGAAACTATTTGCCAATAGCATGAATGGAATTCTGTCGTAGAGGGTAGAGCTCAATACTATCCCATTTAATTAGGGTACATGAAGCCCTGGGTTCGAAGTTTAAAAAACAAGCAAACAAAATACCCAACAGCTCCTTCGTGAGTGTACTTATAGAAGACGTTTGAATAGGCTGAATTTGGGGGAGTTGAGATTAGAATAGTAGGTCTCAGAGGGTGGGAAGAAAGAGAGAGAAGGAATATCTTCTTTTCTTTCCTGTATGCCATGATAAAGTAGTCTGACAGAAGCAACTTAAGGGAGAAATGGTATATTTGCCTCACGTTTATGGGTAACACCCCACCATTTTGGGAAAGTCAAGGCAGCTGGAACTTAAAACAGCCAATCCTTTTACATCCACAGTCAAAGAGAAAAGTGAATTAACGCATGCCTGCCTGTATTCATCGCTCTTTCTTTAACACAATCCAGAATCCTCTTCCTAGGGATTGGTACCACCTACAGTGGGCACATCTTCCTACCTCATTTAATCACTCAAAACAATACCCCAGTCATGGCTACAAGTCTACATAGTCTAGATAGTAGAAACTCATTTAGACTTATTTTCCTGATTATAGTAGATTGTATACGGTTGACAACTAAAACTGTCCAAGAGGAATGGCTAAAGCTTGATATGGTACAAAGTTATAGTCAGAAGAAATAAGTTCTGAAGTTCTATTGTACTAAGGGACAATGTGCTAATATGCATACACTAAAGAGCTAGAAGGAAGGATTTCTAATCTTTTCATCACAAAGAAATTTAAAATATTCAAAGATGCAGAAAGGTTTAGAATGGTTGGAAGATTGCCAAACATATACATCATTTGGTACCCTACAAACAGGACAATTTTGACATGGCAATTTCCAAACAAAAAAGTAATAGAAGTAAAAGTTCCATTCATGTGGGGAGAGTAGAAGCCAGATTGCAGTAGGCTGAGAAGACAGTGGGAGAGAAAGCAGTAGCAGTTGACAGCAGTAAGAGGAGTCTGTTAATTCTGAGAAGCTCTTCTGGAAATAGAGAACTCCCCAGGGGTCATTTTTATAGCACAATGAAGACTGTAGCTACTGAGAATGCCTAGAAAGGAGAACTGTCAAGAACAAAGAGAGAATGGAGGTGGCCTGCCAGGATCCCCAAGAAGGTCAGATAGGGCAGGGTCAGAGACCAGGTGGGAAAAGACGAGGCCCTGAAGTGGAAGTCCCATTCCTTTCTCTGAGAGTTTGTGGTAAGGCAGTGGGAACCACTGCAGACTTTGACAATGAGCGCACAGACATAACAACATTGAATCAGTGTGCATTTAACTACGTGGGCTATAGTCCTTTCCCAATGCTCTTTTGGCCATTGGTCTCCAGGGATACTCACCTATTCTGGTGGGAAACCAGTTTATATGGGGCAGCTACCTTCTAATTTTGAGCTGATATTTTGACTGTCTCTCTCCTCTCCCCACCCCCACATTCCTCCCTCCTCCACCCTCCACCTTCTTCTTCCTCAACCACCCTCCCTCTTCTTCCTTTACCTTCTTCTCCTCCTGAACCCCTCCTCCCCCTCTCTCTTTCAGAAGGTTCGTCTTAAGCTAGTAACCTAGTTTCCCCTGGAAGTAAAACCCAAGGTTAACAGAATTTACCGCAGCGGTTCGCTTAGGTAGTAACCCCAAGAAGTCAAAACAGGAAAGGAACAAAAAATTTATGACTGGACAGAGGAAGGCAAATGGGGGAATCACATCCACATATTTCAATATAGACAACTGAACATCCTCTTCTCTGGGAGACTTCAAGAGATGGTGGCAAGCAGACTCCTGGATTGACTTTCCCTATTGAAGAAGCACAGAGCCTAGCTGTTTATCCACCAATAACTCGTCGATACTGGTGAACATGGAAAATCCTGTTCTCTTCCAACACTCTTGCTAATCGGCTGATATGTGCCCCCATGACGACTGTGAATTCTAGGAAAGATAGTCAGCCAGTGAGGAGGCCTAGAAAACATGGGTAAGACTCCGACCACGTCTAAGCAAGCCTCTCCTCACAAAGTGAATCTCCAGTTACTATTTGTGCTTTTATTTATTACAGGTGTCTTGAAATATTGAGAGTGGGTCTTTCTTGCATCTATGCACCTTATCGGATATGTCAGAGACTCTCCTATACTCCGGGTACTGAAGATTGTGAGTCTAGTTTAGGGGAAGAAGGTTGGGGGAATGACGTTCTCAGCTACAGAGAACAGCACCTGAGATCAGTCCTACTAGAAAAACTTGTTATTCAGCAGTTATTACATTTTTTATCACAAATTAGACATAAGCATCTTTGAAACCGCAATAGTCATACAAATAATGTAACAGAGTGAGAGAAAAAATATAGATTTGAGAGCTGAAGCTGTCATTTGTGTGTAAAGTTGGACCAACAGCCTGGTCCCTTTGGGCTTCAGTTTTCTCCTCTATAAACAAATGTTATACTTCCTCTCCTATCTATTGAGTTGTAATATTTTAACATCCAAGGATGCTTGGTACTTCCCAGCCATACGACTAAGGCAATAGGAGGCAAAGAAGCCATGGGGCAGCATGACTGTGTGTACAGAGAATTATTTCAACCATGACTTTCACTAAAGGGAACTTGATTCTCTGGATCAGAGAAGTTTCAAACAAGAAAAGGGTAGGCTTGGATTTTTTTTCCAAACCTACTTTATCTAGGGTTCAAGAATGCTTCAACTTCCCTTCTAGCCCATCCACCAGAGGTAGGGGATAAAGAAGGCTTATAGGAAAAGAGGGTTATGGACCTGTGTAGTAGTTCTTTGGGGTGATTCCACTCTTCTTTGTCAGGATACAAGCAGTCCATGGCAGCTGCAAACACCAAACAGGAATAGGCAGTAGCAGCAGCAGCAGCAGCAGCAGCAGCAGCAGCAGCAGCAGCAGCAGCAGCTGGATCCAGCAGAAACCTGAAGATCCCCAGGAGCTGAAACAGCAAGAGCAGCTGGAGCACCACATGAAGTCTATTGGCGATTTTCTCTCTACAAAGTGAAAGCCAGTGAAGACCAGTGAAGACTGGTGAAGTGCTGCAAGTCATAGCAATGCAAGCATGTCCTGTCACTGTTTGTGGGGTTCTTCTACTTATCATCTATGCCAGCAAAACATTACATGCCCTCTCAGAACATCCTCTCAAGTGTCTGTTTCAGCAAAAATGTCTTCTCACCAGACAGCTTCCAGAAAACCATCACATCACCTCTCACCAGACAGCTTCCAGAAAAGCACCAGAACAGTAATATCAACTAACCGGTTAGTATACATAGGTGCTGTACTGGCTGGTTTTGTGTCAATTTGACACAGCTGGAGATATCACAGAGAAAGGAGCTTCAGTTGGGGAAATGTCTCCACGAGATCCAGCTGTAAGGCATTTTCTCAATTAGTGATCAAAGAGGGGAGGTCCCCTTGTGGGTGGTGCCATCTCTGGCCTGGTAGTCTTGGTTCTATAAGAGAGCAGGCTGAGCAAGCCAGGGGAAGCAAGCCAGTAAAGAACATCCCTCCATGGCCTCTGCATCAGCTCCTGCTTCCTGACCTGCTTGAGTTCCAGTTCTGATTTCTTCAGTGATGAACAGCAATGTGGAAATGTAAGCTGAATAAACCCTTTCCTCCCCAACTGCTTCTTGGTCATGATGTTTGTGCAGGAATAGAAACCCTGACTAAGACAGGTGGGTCCATGGCTCCTACTACTTATGCAGCAAAGGACTGCTTTATCTGGCATCAGTGGGAGGGGAGGCTCTTGGTCCTGTGTAGGCTTATTGCTCCAGTGAAGGGGGATGCTAGAGGGGTGAGGCTGAAGTGGGGGGAACCCTCTTAGAGGCAAAGGGGAATGGGGTAGGGAGTTGCAGAGGGGAGACCAGAAAGGGGGACAACATTTGAAATGTAGATAAATAAAATAATTAATAAAAAAGATGAAAAGAATAATTTTCTACCTTTAGGCAGGGGAGGTAGGAAATAGACACAGGAACAGTAAATTAGGATACTGTATTTAAAAAATCCCATTTCTGTGGCTGGGGTGATGGGACAGTCAGTAAGGTGCTTGTCACATAGCATGACAACCTTAATTTAGTCCCCAGCACTTGTATAAAATATCTAGGTGTGGTTCTACATGCTTGTTGTCCCAAAGTCAGAGAGGCATAGACGGGTTGATCTCTGTAATTCATTGTTGAGCCAGACTGACCTAATTGGGAATCTCCAGGTCCAAACCAGAGGCTCTTTCTCAAAAACTAAGATGAGGATCTCCTGACAAACAATACTCCAGGTTGTTCTCTAGCCTTCACACTCATAAGCATACACATGCATATATGTATCTCCCCAACACACACACACACACACACACATACACACACACACACACACACACACACACACACACACGGACGCACGTGTGCACACACTCACACGCGCGCACGCACACACTCACACGCACACACACTCACGCACACACACGCGCACGCACACACACACTCACACATGCGCGCACGCGCACGCGCGCGTGCGCGCACGCACACACACACACACACACACGTACTTCTCTGAGACCTATTTAGCAGCTTTCCTTGGGGTTGTGGGACTGCTGGAATGGAGAGTGGGAGTAACGGTGAGGAAACCAATCTCAGTTGGGGCAAGCAAGTATTGAGTACCTGCTCTCATGAGTGACTGGAGCGCCATCAATAGATGAAATGCAACCCGGAATTCAATTTACAGCTGGAAATGATGTTGTGCAGAAGGGACTGAGATTGCAAGCAGCCTTTGGGGTAATATGGATCCTGCACATAGACTGTAATATGTAAGACATCCAAACAGTCTCCCTGATTTGGCTCAAATTAAATACAGTTATCTCATAAAGGTTAGTGAGCTTGGCTTTTGCTGAAATGTTCCTTCCCCACACTTAGTTTTAATATCAG
This sequence comes from Mus pahari, assembly GCF_900095145.1. Classification (NCBI taxonomy): domain Eukaryota; kingdom Metazoa; phylum Chordata; class Mammalia; order Rodentia; family Muridae; genus Mus; species Mus pahari. Next base: position 60,482,450 of record NC_034603.1, read on the forward strand.
ACTGACAAATTGCCTTTGCTCCGAGGACTTTTTCCTCTTTACGTGTAACACACTGAACAGTAGAAACTTATGACACTTCAAGGGAGTGATTGGTTGTAAGAGATGGAGGGTGGGGCCAGGCAGTGTTGGCACATGACTTTAGTCCCAGCACTTGGGAGGCAGAGGCAGGCAGATTTCTGAGTTCAAGGCCAGCCTAGTCTACAGAGTGAGTTCCAGGACAGCCAGGGCTATATGGAGAAACCCTGTGTCAGAAAGAGGGAGAAAGAGAGAGAGACACACACAGAGAGAGAGAGAGAGAGAGAGAGAGAGAGAGAGAGAGAGAGAGAGGCATAGAGAGACAGACACAGAGAGACAGAGACAGAGAGAGACAGACACACAGAGAGAAACAGAGACAGACACAGAGATACAGAGACACACAGAGAGAAACAGAAAGAGAGACAGACAGACAGACAGACAGACAGAGAGACAGAGAGAGACAGACAGAGAGAGAGACAGACAGAGAGAGAGACAGAGAGACAGAGAGAGAGACAGAGAGACAGAGAGAGAAAGTGGGGAAGCAGTTGTGGGGAGTGACATATGAGGAAAGAATCTCATGCAATTCCGTATGTAGAAGAGGAAGCATCCCCAAGATTTACTGAAAACATCTGCTGCCCATACAGGGTATCATTTGCTCGCCTTCTAATAGCTTTCTGGTCTACCACAAAGTGTCACAGCCCAATGGTCATCCCTGGGAGCTTGTTTAAGAACAACTTTTAGAAAGCAATGATTCCATTAGAGTCTAGAAAAGGGAGGCTGTCTTCTAATTCAGCTCTGGGCTTTCAAGGATCTTGTCCTGACAGCCAGCAGGCTCTTGTCACTAAGAAATGAACAAAGCCGCTTCAATGCAACGAAGGCAGCCCTCTGGGTAGTCAGACTCCCAGGAAAAAAATAGTCTGCCCTATTTTGGTCCCTGCTCATGAACTCCCCTGGCAACGGTGCCTGCAAGGTATTTCTGTACTCGCAGCTGGCACTGGTTTTTCCAATTCATTGAGAAAGAAGCTTGCAAAGCATTAGTTGGCGTAAGGGCACAGAGAAAGGCTGGCTTAGCAAACCCTTCACAGAGGGCTGGCCTCTAGAAGCCTTCAATAAATGTCAGTTGTTTTATGTATTTCACTATAATTATGTTTTTAATCTTACCAGACTGATGAATTGCTGACATTACAACAACAATCTTGCTTACCATTCTACCATACCTTAGGCATTTTTTAACTGCTTTATTAAAGCTTAATTGACAGGGACTGAGGAGGTGTATCAGTTAGTAAAATGCTTGCCATGCAAACATCAGGACCTCAGTGGAATCCCTTGGACCTGTGCAATAGAGCTGCCTATGGTAGCAGAGACTTGTATTCCCAGTGCTGGGGAGGCTGAAACCTTCTTGGCCTCCAGGACTTGATGACCAACCATGTTAACCTAGTTATTAAGTTCCATACCATGAAAAGAACTTATCTCAAATTTAAGGAGGGCAGTGACTGTAAAACAAGACCTGAGGTTGACCTCTGGCATACTTAAATATTCACACATGCACACACACACACACACACAGAGAGAGAGAGAGAGAGAGAGAGAGAGAGAGAGAGAGAGAGAGAGAGAGAGAGAGAGAGGAGGGAGGACCCTACAGGCACTGTGTTGCATGGAAGATTTCTAGAATGCATTCACCTGTTGTAACAGAGACTCTGATACCAAAGAACAACTGTGCTTACGCACAGATCACACCAGTCACTGACATCCATCTTGAAGTCCAACTGCCATGAATTTGAATGGTTATGACATTGCTTGCTCCCAGTTCTGACTTATTTTGCCCATGCAGTTTCTTTTATTTAAAGCTAGATGTTATTTCGATATGTGTCTGTCACACCCCCTTATCGATTCTCGTTGTTTTCATATGAGAATTCATATTCATTTCGAGAATAATGAGTTCTTCAGTGAGGAAGAGGGTGGACACATTTCTTTGAGGTCATAATTTTTGATCTTTCAGATCCTATAACAGTTCTAAGCTTAGAAATTTTTATCTTACATCCAGCTATACATTTATATACTTCTCCTGATTGTACAAGGGTAACACTTTTTTTTTTCATGTTATCACCAATGCTTATTTTCAGTTGTACTGTTTTACATTTATAGTTGCTGTTATTTGTTTGTGAATGAATGTATGTGCATATGTGGAGAACAGATAACAACTTGTAAGGATAAGCTCTCATCTTCTACCATCTGTGTTCCTGGAGCTAATTGGTCAAACACCTCACCCATGGGCTCATCTTGCTAGCCTCTTTATTTCTTGTGCAATAGGTATTCCAAGTGTGAATGAGGTGTCCTAAGAGATTTTATTTTACAAAAGGTATCCTAAGTGTGAATGATGTGTCCTTGGAGTTTTTATTTACACCTCATTGATGATTAGTCAATGACAGTGAGCACCTTTTCAGTCTAATTGTTTGCTATTTATATGTTTCCTTTGAAGAAATATCTGCTCAATTTTTCTGTTGGGTATTTGTTGGTTGGTTTTGTTTTTTGTTTGTTTGTTTTTTTGTTTGTCCTGTTTTGTGTTTTTTGTTTGTTTGTTTGTTTTTGAGACAGGGACAAATGTAAGCTTATGCTGACCCAAAATTCACTATGTACGTGGAAATGGCCATTAGTTTCTGATTCACTTGTATCTACGGCTTAAGAGTGTATTTTGAAAATAAATTGATATGATTATTCCAACTTTGTTCTTCTTTCTTGGGATGACTTTGTCTACTCTAGGTTTTTAGAGGTGCTCAATTAATTTTTGGAAACCTTATATTACTGTGAATAATGCCATGATGAACTGGATAAAGATGGTATTGGATCTTCATATCACCTTGGGTGGTATGAACATTTTGACAGTGGTAACATTTTATATCTCATGGGTATCTTTCTACTTATTTATGTCTCCTTCAATATTTCCACTATTTCTTATTTGTTCTATCCATGCAGGACTATCCCTCTTTAATTAGTGTTATCTTGTATGTGCCTTACTCATTTTGGTGCAATTTATGTGGTTTCTTTTCTTAATACCCTTTTTGAATATAATTGATGTTTTGAAATGCAACTGATTTCCATCGTTTGATTTTGTGTGCCATAAATTCCTGAGTCCAATTATTGGTTCAAGAGGCCTTTTATTTTATAAAAAGAATATGTGCGGCCCTCTCATCTGCATAAGAAGATGCTCCTTTATGCAACTTCATTGTAATATTTAGCACACTCGCAGCAGACACCCTGCTCTGCTTGGTCTTAGGATTTGGGGGTAAAGGAAGGTGTGTGCCAGCCAGGAGGGTTTTGTAACAGGTAGGGACTGAGGAGTGTTGGGAGAACCTTAGGATCTTTCTGCACCCCTCCCACGATGTCCACTGGGTCTTGGGTACAGGAGTTGTAAATGGATCAGTTGGGAATGGGTACTGAGTGAAAAAAATAAATAAAAAAGAAAAGACACGACAGCTCCTAAATGAAGTGGAAAAGAAAGTTTATTAGAGATGAAAGGGGAAACATAGAGAGAGGCAGAGACATCTTGGAAAGTCCAGAGTGGACACGAGCCTGAACCATGTGAGGCAAGGGGAGCGAGGAAAGAAGAGGGGAAAGAGGTGCGGTAGCTAAGAGGGTGAAGATGCAAAAGGGTCTGGTAACCAAAATGTCTGATTCTATAGGAAAGAGCCCCTCAAAGAGGAGCAGGCCAGCGCCTGAGATGGAGATTTGGGGGTAAAGGAAGGTGTGTGCCAGCCAGGAGGGCTTTGTAACAGGTAGGGACTGAGGAGTGTCGGGAGAACCTGGTGGCCAGGTCCACTTGGATATGTCAAATAGGCATCTCAACCTATTTTTCCAGGGTTTCAGATTTAATAGGTATCACATGAGTAACCTCTTCTTCTCTGCAGTTTAGTCAGTTGCTTTCTATAATGGTCTTTGATGCAAAGCCAAGTTTCTTTTCGTTGGGTGAGAGCTGCACTTACCTGCACATATAAGAATGAATATTTAGAATGCAGTTAGGAATTAAGCTGCCTTAGCCGATCGTCAATCAGCAGGTGTAAATTCTCTGCTAAGCTCCATGACCTCGTTAGAACATGAAGTGTCTGTCTAAACAACACCTGAGCAAGGACAACACCATCCGAACTGTTAGCCTGGAAGGGGAAGTTTCCTGGGATTGCAAACCTAAACAAAGAACCAAAGGCAAGTAAGGAACGCTGAGAGTGAGAGAAATACAGTCTTCCTCAGGAAAGAGCTCACACCCATGTGTTATGTAGTACCGAATATGGTCAGCTATGAATCCAGGTACACATTAATAATGTTGTATGGGCTAAGCATAATAGTGTATTTACAAATTTGAGTGTGTGTGTGTGTGTGTGTGTGTGTGTGTGTGTGTGTGTGTGTGTAAAACAACAAAGAAAAAGAGGCTAGAGGATATGAATTTGAAATGCATGGGAAAGATTGGAGGAAGGAAGGAGGGGATAATACAATTATATTTTAGTTTCAAATATTAAGGGAAAATTTAAAACCCACAATATTAAAACACTGTAAAACAATAAATTAGCTAAATAAAGTCATTTACCACCTTAACAGTAGAGAGACATATTGTGGTAAATCTCCAACCCAAATAATCCTGTGCAATGAAAACCCAAATCAACTAATATGAATACAAGCTGTGCGCCTAGATTGGGCAGATCCAACACTACACTACTATATTCCCCAGTTATGATCCCTTATACCTTGTGGTTTCTCCAGGCCACGTTCTTCTGCTCCATCTTCCTTCCACCTCCTTTTCTTCAGTCTTCTCTTTCTCTCCTCTCCTCATCTCCCCTTTCTTTCTCTCTTCTCCAAATTTTTTTATTTATTATTATTTTCTTTATTTACATTTCAAATGCTATCCCAAAAGTTCCCTATACCCCCCTGCCCCTGCTCCCCTACCCACCCACTCCCACTACTTGGCCCTGGCCTTCCCCTGTGCTGGCTCATATAAAGTTTACAAGATCAAGGGGGCT
>NC_034603.1:60488274-60500413 GCF_900095145.1 Mus pahari
ACACACACACACACACACACACAGAGAGAGAGAGAGAGAGAGAGAGAGAGAGAGAGAGAGAGAGAGAGAAGGAGGGAGGACCCTACAGGCACTGTGTTGCATGGAAGATTTATAGAATGCATTCACCTGTTGTAACATAAAATCTTTGTATATACAGTCTTTCATCAACCTAAACATGGTAACATGTCACTGTACTAGCAAACTGATTTATAAGATATGCTAAGTAGAATTTATACCAGGTATGTAATTAATAGATTACCCCATGAGAATCAATGATCATGATATACCAAATTGATAAAATGAAGGATTAAAATTACATGATTGTCTCAATGGATGCCACCCCCCCAAAAAAATTACTATGTAAAATCTATTACTCATTTAAGGTAAAAATCGGCAACACACTATAAACAAATGGACTGTACCCCAACATAAATGACAGAGGCAAGGCACAGCTATGTCATATCTAGTGCAGATACTAAACAAGAGAAGAATATCCATTTTCATCCTTTTCGACATAGCGTGAAACCAGAGTTCTAATGGAAACAACAAGGGGACAAAAACGGTGGGGGTTGGTGGTGACACTGTCAGTGTTATTGGTAACTCTCAATTATATAATTTGAGAGAGCAATAGTCTAATATTATGAAGAAAAATCATCATTAGGCAAACATTAATGACAAGGGAACAAAGGTAAAATAAAATACCTTTCTAATTTTCCTCACAAACTAATTAGTACAAGGGAGTCCTTTCCATTGGTCCTCCTCTCCTTTTCTCCTTCACAACACTGAGGCTTCTTCTACTTTTTTTGCTCTCTCCAAAGTTCAGAGAACACCAGACTTCAGATAAGCCCAACATTTCAAACCCAATACTGTAGGTTGTAACTGACAGTCCTTCTTCTGAAAGCCCTTCTTTTAGCTCTCTGACTGAATACCTCTAATCCTAGGAAAAAATGAATGCAAAGAAAAGCCAATTCGATCCTTCATGACACTGTCTGTTGCTGCTGCTGATAGAATCTAGCATAACAGGGGCGGAAGAGAGGAGTCCTCTGTTTAGACCGCAAAAGTAACAAGGAAAAAGTGCTTGGTTTTAGTCATAAATTTCAGGTTTTAATGTCATAAATACATGTCTCCATTTGATCGTCAGTGAATAATTAAAAAGTGTTTTTGTGATTGCAAAAGAAGGCAAAATCTCATTTTCAAACTATAGCTTAGCTCAGAAACCAGTGCCATTAAAACAGTCTCAGCAAGATAGGGAGAACTGGTTGACAACATGTTAAGTCCAGGCATTAGGAGGGGATGAGAAAAACAAATCAGGGACCAGATCCTAGGGAAACTGATTCTACAGTAGGATTAATACTGAAAGCAATGAATACTTAAAACTAAGCCAAAAATTAAATGATGTGGAGTGTGTTCTAGTGCCCGTGCCTGGAGCTAGGATTGGTTTTAGAATCAGGCTCCAGGCTAGGATTAAGGAGAGATTTACCTTAGACTGCAAGGAGTGAAAGCCAGCATTACTATCGTTACGTTAACCAACATTTCTTATTCGCTGACGTCAGAAAGATAGGAGCATCTTATCTCTCAAAAATAATTAAGAATAAACCTTCTTGGATTCTGAATATTGCAATAGTGGTGGTGCTCTTGAAGAATATTGGGATGTGTGTTATTGCTACTTTATTCTCAATTAAACTTTTAAACCTGCTACTTGAACCCCAGTGTGATCCCAGAAATGAATAAATGTTAATTTCCAAGATGGAAAAAAAAATGCTTGTGACCATTTTTATTCTCTCTTTTCAAATTATAGGGTTATGTCTGTGGATAATCAGACCTAACACAGCAGCACAAACCTAATTACGTCGCTGGACCTGTTATAGTCTTCTTCATTATCTTTCAGAGAAGAGTTGGCCTTCGATGCATTATTTGTGTCTTCTCAAAGCTCTGTTAACCTAGTGAGGATTTCTTCTCTGTCCCTGTGCCTCATAGACAGGAAAACAGATGGAATTTCTGTAACGACTTCTCTTCTTCATTCTCCTACATTCTCTTCATCCCATAACAACCTTGATCCTTTAAAGTGATAGTTCTCAAACGTGAGGATTTTGTCCTCCAAAAGACATTTAACAATAACGACTGGATCATTTCAATGGAGGGCTCTATCATGTATCACCTAGCAATAGGAGACATGGATGCAGCTCAGCAACCTTCAATGAATGGGAATTATTCCAAACAGAATTTCTCAGACCTCAAATGCCAACAAGACAGAAATTGAAAAGGTTAGTTTTAAAATTTTAATTATATAGACCAGCAAGATGGCTCAGCAGATAAAGACACCTGCTATGAGCCAGATGACCTAAGTTCAGAACTCATGTGATAGAAAAGAACTGATTTCCACAACTGTATTCTGACTCCTACTTGTATCACAAACTATAAATGTATACGGTTTATATGCATATATATTTATGATGTATTTATAAAATATGTTAAATATTTTAAATTTAGCTATATCATATTATTCTTCTATTTAAATCTCTCAAATGGTTTTCTAAAACTCAACTGATTTTATACGTTTATACCTATATAGATAGAATGCACATTAAAGCATAAATTTTTACCATATTTTATATTAAAAAATATTAAATTAAACCAAAAAGGACTATAGAATAAATTTTATATGGTTTAGACTGATAAGCATGTATAGATATTACTGTATTTAATAAATCTATTATAAGCCGGGCAGTGGTGGTGCACACCTTTAATCCCAGCACTTGGGAGGCAGAGGCAGGTGGATTTCTGAGTTCAAGGCCAGCCTGGTCTGCAGAGTTAGTTTCAGGACAGCCAGGGCTACACAGAGAAACCCTGTCTCAGGAAAAAAAATCTATTATATATGGAAGAAGATTGTTTCTTATACTCAGTATAGTCAAAAGTACCATCTTAAAAATTTTTAGACTCATGAGCTAGAAGACAGGTTATCTAAACCAGAAGTTCCAGATATAAGATGGAGTCATTAGGAAAAGAACTGAAAGTTAAGTAGTGGGTATACTGTGGAAGGCTTTGAATGTCACAATGAGATGGGTATGATGTGCACACATTGAAAGTTTTCAGGCAAGGAACAAGTTTGAAATAGTATTTCAGGTAGATTTTACACTACGGGCTGCAGAAGAATGGCTAAAGACAGAACATGAGAAACTGCAAGAACCATCTGAACTCAGTGTGACTTTCATCTGACCAAGGATTCTGAAGGCAGCAAGGAGGATGAACAAGAGGGTGAAAATTATAATTTATAAACTCATAAAAATTTAACCGATGATAATTAGTATGTGTCAGTAGGAAAAGAAGGGGTTTTAGGTAGCAAAAAATATAAAGAATAATAATAATACCTAATTCCCTACTCAAATGGTTCATCATTTGGTGAATATCATTCTTTCATTCAAATATTTAATGATATATGTAATATTTATACAAATACATAGAAGCTCTAAGTGGTTTTAACTCAGCAAAGATTATATATATATATATATATATATATATATATATATATATATATATATATCATCTTGATGTGGAAACTTAAGGGTTATTTGGAAAGTCAGCTGTGTCAGATGGTGTTTTGTTGGGGCAAATACATGAAGGAATGTTTTGTTGAAGCAGACACAAGCTAAGGCAGACTCCTGAAAGAATGCTTCATGGATGTAGGCACAGGTGAAAGGATGTTCTGCTAAAGCAAGCTTGTGAAAGGACACATGATGATGGTTTCTTTGCTAATGGCATGCATGTATGGTCTGCCTTACATAATTGAGCTTCTTTTGTCAGGACACCATAAAGAGAAATGCACCCAAAAACTTCTGGTGTTGAGCCACTTCCTCAGACTTGGGCCAGTTGGCAGAGTGGTGTCAGCGAGACAGACACAAGTGCTGAAGCGAGACATGTGGAGGACATGTGATGTTTGGAGGGAGTGTAAATAGGGCTCAGGGGACAGTGATGGAGGCTGAGCTAGGCTTGTCTATAGAGCTAGCTGTGCTATGCTTGTTGGTCTCATGTCTTCGCTGATCTTTTCTTCACTAAGAGAGGTCATGGCATTTATGTTGGCCCTGGTCCCTCCTGCTGATTCCTGCAGCAGAGTCCACTGAGACTTGGCTGTTCCTACTTGGTCACGCCATCACTGCTGCCATCCTGACACTACTGGACAGGACTTCTGATACATCCATGAAGGGTTTGTGAATAGATCAAGCTGCCACTGCTAACCTATCAACTGAACTGCTGATTTCCTGACAACACAGATGAGGTTTGCTCCAAAGAACTATTTCTAAACAGGTCCACTTCCCCCATATCCTTTATTTTCTATTACCTCTGATGGGTGGTGGGCTAGAAGGGAGGTTAAAGCATTTAAGAACCATCATTAAAAGTAGGTTTGGGGGCTGGAGAGATGGCTCAGTGGTGAAGAGCACCGACTGCTCTTCCGAAGGTCATGAGTTCAAATCCCAGCAACCACATGATGGCTCACAACCATCTGTAATGAGATCTGATGCCCTCTTCTGGAATGTCAGAAGACAGCTACAGTGTACTTACATATAATAAATAAATTTTTTTTTAAAAAGTAGGTTTTGAAAAAAGTTAAAGTAACATCACCTCTTGTGTGGCACATATATGTTGGTAGAGAAGTTAGACAATATACAAGTGAACTTATAAAAGAGCTCAAATATTTATGTATTGCATTGTATTAAATATAGAATTTAGAATAACTCAGTATTGTTGGAGGCAAAACAGAAACATGTTTGAAACATTATCTCAATGTTTTACAACCTTGCTGGTAAAATAAGACTAATATACAGGATACAGAAAATAACATAAGACATGGTAAGATAACACCACCTAATAGGATATAGAATTACATAGGTAAAAGGCCCCCTGGCAGGCCTGTTAAGACTAGCCAGGATTAGGTTAGCCTCTGAGAATGCCAGTGAAAAACTACCCAAATTAAGCTAATGGGGAGGGGAAGATTAACTCTAAATGTGGGTAGCACCATTCTATGGACTAGGGTTCTAGGCCGTGTTAGGAGAAGAAACCCAGATATGACTATTCTTCACTGTATTCCTAACTGAGGATGAAATGGGACCAGTTGTCTTCTGTTCCTGATACCATGTCTTTCTTGCCATGACAGATGGTATCTTCAAACTGCGAGCCCAAATAAATTCTCCCTGTCCTCACAATACCTCATGCAGGCAATTATATGGATGCCCCCTGTATTAGTCAGGGTTCTCTAGAGTCACAGAACTTACGGATAGTCTCTATACAGTAAAGGAATGTGTTGATGACTTACAGTCTGCAGTCCAATTCCCAACAATGGTTCAGTAGTAGCTGTGAATGGAAGTCCAAAGATCTAGCAGTTGCTTAGTCCCACATGGCAAGCAGGTGAAAGAGCAAGAACCAGACTCCCTTCTTCCAATGTCCTTATATGGTCTCCAGCAGAAGGTGTATCCCAGATTAAAGGTGTGTGCCACCACACCTTTAATCCCAGATGACCTTGAACTCAGAGATCTCCCTGTCTTAATCTTCTGGAATCAATAGCCACTGTGTCTCAAGATCTCCATACCAAGATCCAGATCAGAAACTTCTATCTCCCAGCCTCCAGATTAGGTTCACTGATGAGCCTTCCAATTCTGGATTGTAGTTCATTCCAAATATAGTCAAGTTGACAACCAGGAATAGCCACTACACCCCCATTGCAAAAGAGACAAAAGAAACTCTATGACTTATTGAATTAGGGACTCACAAATACAGTGTGGCAGAAGTGATATATTTACCCATCCTCTACTCTCTAGCCATTGCTATCCCCATATACCAGAGTAGACATACCCATTGCAAGCTGACTTCCTGTGTCTAGCCATAAACACTGATAAGGATTTGTTAATGACTATATTATTTCTAGCAGGAATTTAACTCTGACCTAATGGTACAGAAGCACTGTAATGGAGTACTCACTTTTATATCATGTGAAAAAGATGATGACTCCTGATCAGGGCTTCCTGGTGAGCTCAGGCTGAGTGGAAAACACCCGTCTAACCACAATATGGAGTCATCTGGATTTACTTGTCTCTTTACTTACTATCTGTCAAGCATGGATCTACTTGGGGACAGAATTCTACATAATGGATGATTTCCAGAAGTGTATCCATTACATATCCATTTAAAAAAATTATTTATTTCTAAATATCTTGTTTACTCTCAGAAATATTATTATTTGTAAGCAGGTTTGTGATAAAGTAATATGTAGTACTGGGACTAGGCTCATAAACAATTTAGATTTAAACTCACAATACTGTTATTCAAAACAGGTTCAGTTTCCAAGGGTATAACTTTGGGAATTAAAGTACCTTTACTGTCTTTAGTACCTTCATCTTAAAAATGAAGGTTAAGACCATCAAACAATCTACATACATACATACATACATACATACATACATACATACATACATAAAACATACATAGCCTAAAATGAAACAAAAAATGTATTGTATTTGGTTTTCTTTCAGAAAGTTTTACATTGGTCCATTTTAAATGAGAAATACAGAAAGTTATAAAAAGCTTAACAGATTCTTGTAAAAACTTAACCAGCTTTTTTGAAAATTAGAAAGAGTTATATGAGTATAAAATGTTAACATCTCATTTGTTGTTCTCTGAGATTGTCATCAAAATATTCCTCTCTATAAGATAACAACAACCCTCTTTTTTGCTGAGCACCAAGAGCATGGTGCCTAAGATACTAACTTTAAACTATTGGGAGCTGAAATTTTAATTACAAATAATGCTATCTCGGACCCTTTCTGAAAAGTTAAAGTAAGATTCATGTCTTTAAAATGCCATTAAAATTATATTGAGGTGTTATGTTGTTTCTTTCCTATTTGCCACAGTCTCTTTTTAATTTTCTTCTCTTTTTGTTGTATTTCTGATTCATCTCATAGACTAATTCATCAGTGCTCTTCCTTTGCTCCATTGATTCTCTCTTTTAATCTACTCTAGTTAGTCCACTGCTGAGTCTCTTTGCTCAGTTGTTGATCCTTTTTGTAAATCAGTATATAGTTCCTTTCAATTGTGCCTGTTACCACACTTCCTAGTCGCTCTCAGGATTTGTGTTTTGTTCTCTCTGTGAACAGGTGTATATAGATAACATCTGCATTCAAGTTCACCAATTTTGAAAACACATTGCCCAAAATTTCTGTAACTAGTTCCATCATTAGCAATTTTCCATCTCATGCTCTTTCCTTGAGATGTTTGCTTATTTCATGCCTCTGTTGATTTCCTCAGAAAATAATGCTGATAAAATTACAGACAACCTGGGTCATAGAAAAAGGAGAAATCCCTAAGTTGCAAAAGAACAATTTTGTGGTCGGCCTGTTTAAGACCAAATAGGGCTCAGTTCAAGAGCAGGTTTTAGACTACGTTCCAGGAAATTGCCTTTACCCATGAAGGAGAATGAAGTCAGGACTCATAGGCTTCATGCTCATTATTTTATCTTTTTTTTTTTCTCAGAGCTGACTCTGGCTACACCCATGTACTTGTGGAGGTCACTGACAGAAGGCATACTTGAGCAGATAGATGGAATGTTTCCTATTTCCTGGGTTGAAAAAATAACCATAGTCACTCTTCCAAAAATGCAAGAATTCTGAGTCTGACACCGGTCTCTATGAAGGTGCACATACACAAGCCTTTAGAGGACACAACCCAAGAAATTGCCTCATGAACCATAAAATATCAAATATATCTAGAATTCTTTTCTCTTTGTTTTTATTATTATTTTTTTATTTCTGGTACAACAGTTTGTAAGATTTCAAATATTTGGGTGTTTATTTTACTTTTCTATGTTTATAAGATGATAATTATAACCTCATCATTTTAATCAAGCAGATCTATATTTGAAATATGAAGGAAGAGTTCTATGTAACTCAAGGGTCCATCTTTCCTGACACCCCCACTTTTAATGTTTTGGTAGTTGTATTTTTATATTATGAATTATAATGTTAATTTCTATTCATTCTTAGAAAAATCATAAAAATATAAAAAGACAATATCATCTAATGTTCCAGAGCTCTGGTTAAAAGGAATCAAACTGTTGAAGCTATAAGGACATGGGACTCAATGGACTTTTTGAGAAGGTAAAACAGAAAGAATTCTGAACAACAGTCAATCAATGAAGGGTGATCTAGGAGCTAGCACTTGCTACCCTGAAGGCACTGAGATCCTAGACACTGGTACTAGCCCCAGAAAACAACTCTGCCTTGATGCTAACAGGATACAGACTTTTTTATAACTGATTTTTTTAATAGGTACAAGTCATAGGAAACATATGGGAGTGGTTCGTGAGATGCCTCAGAAGTTAAGAACAAAGGTTGTAGAATCTATGGGTGACTGCTCACAACCAGCTGAAACCTCCACTCCAAGGGATTCAAACCTTCTTTGGAACTCTGGGGGCAACCGCATTCACTGGTAAAGACATACAAGCAAAGTTAGTAATAATAAAATTATCTTTAACAAACAGTTTTAAAAAAAGAACAACAACAAAAAAAGAACATTTCAGAAAGAACCCACATCATAGCTGACATCAGAAAATAAGCCTTCCAGAGTGAGTTAGTTCCCTTTAAGGATTTAAAAAAAAAAAAAATCGATAAACTTTCTTTTCAAATGGTAGCAACAACATTGCATTTGTAGATAAACAGATCTGAATATGTTCCTGCAGCCAAAAATTAGCCTTTAATATCTTAGACTTCTAGCTCTGCCAAAAGATGAGAGACTAAGAAACCATAAAATGCCCTCACTAACTGCAGAATAAAATGCTGGAAACTCAATTCAGGAGCTTGAAATTCCACCCATCCCTGACCTCAAAAAACTGTCCATGAGCTTGCTCCAAGTTTAAAGGACCTGAAATCTCACCAATCCCCACCCTGGAACTCTCTACCCTGGAAAACTCCGCCCCCAAGAAATCCTATCTAAGCTGTCTCTCACTCAACTCTCCACTGCTTCTCCCTGGAGCAGAGGCAGCCTCCCGGGCTTTTCCCAGTAAAGCTCTTGGGTGAGTTTCTTTGTGTGGTATGACTTTCTGTTATTCTTTGGATCCCAAATGACAGAATACCTTTCTCTTCAGAGCTGTAACACTTATATTAACCACCAAGGAAATCTACAAAATAGTCTTAATATCCTTTAAACTCACATCTAAGAACCTGAGAATGCAAGCAATAGTCTCAGGGACTCGATATAAACAGACTCTTATAAAGTGCAGTAAGCAGATGAACAAAAGTTGCTGCTGCCCCCAGAAGGCACCATCAACCTTGATAATCTGCCCTTTAGATGTTTTCATTTTATTACCGCAGGAGATGAAATCGTGGACCAATGGGAGCGAGGGAGGTAGAGCTAACTTCTACATGAAACAGATTAGTTAAACACAACAAAAGACTTTGGCATTTGAATGTGGAAGCAGGCCTTCCTTTAAAATGTGGAATTATAAAACCACCTCACACTTGAATTTGGAGCTAGATTTATATACATGCATAATGTGTGGACTTCTAAACAGGGGAGAGAATATGAAAATTGATCCCAATTTGCAATGAAGCTCTAGGAAAAAAAACAAACTTTAAAGTTCCTTAGAAAAGTATGCTCCTAAGCCACATCTTAAACAGTATTTGCCAGTAAAATCCAGTCTAAGGAGGAAGTTTCACACTGAAAATTATAGAGGACAGGAGAAAACAACCCACTAAGTCCCAGAGTCCACATCTGTGGATGCCCACATACATGGGTATCTTTGAGGTGGAATTCAATGAACGGATGAAGAGGTAGATTAGACACCACTAAAGAAGGGAGGAAATGTACAAGAGAAAGCCCCTTGTCGTGAAATATGAAAACTTAAAAGGCAGAAAATATAAACGTATAGACGTAGCTAGCACCATTATATACCCAGTAGAGTTTCCAGATAGAGGAGATAATAAAGTTGCAACCTTTGAAATGGTAATGGCTGAAAACCTAGTACAAATGAGAAAGATGGGACTCCTTTGATTTAATGAAACCAAGGACCCTTTAGAATAGTGAGGGTAATCTAAAGGTTAATAACCTTAAATCCAACTAAACAGCTGTTGGTTACCCCAAGGTAAAAGTGTCACTATTACACCATGGGCAATATCTTGCAGTGCTGCTCATGGTTGTGGTTTTAGGCTTAACAGCTAGGTAGGATTATTGCTTGCTTTGTTTTTCTCCTTTGGCAACTGGCATAGCCCCTTCAGATGCCCTAAGAGCTAGTCCTCAGGGAAATGGCTACCAGGCCAGTTCCAGTTGGATTCCTCTATGCCCAGTTCTCAAAGTGTATGGGGTTTTCAACAATAGAACCTGACCTTCAACTTCTAGGAAGGTCTGGGAGGAAAATAAGGGCAACAGCAATCACTTCTGTTGTCCGGGGAATCTATGCTGAACAGCACAAAATGGAGAGCCCCGTGACAGTGTTGTGTAGCAAAACTTTTCCTGGGGAGACTCCTCAGCGCAGAGGAGGAACCCATAACAGACCAAATAGATGCCACCACAGATCAACTTGATGAACCAATTAGTTTTATTGGAGTTACTTATAGGAGAATAGGCAAAAAGTTACTTACAAGAACAGGAATGACTCAAAGACAGCTCAATCACTAAAGCCAAGCCCTAGCATGGGTGACAGCTCACAGAGCTGGGGACCTAGAGCACATTGCACAGCCTATAGGCAGCTCAACAGGTTGGACAGCATCCTTTTCAGGTGTCTCAGTTGGTATAAACCCCTTCCAGACAGCTCCCCTGGTACCTGCATCTTTCAGGCAGCTGGCCGAGTATGAGAATCTTCTTTGCAACTGAACTTCTCTTGAGTCTTTTTGGCATCTTAACTAGTCTGAGCATCTTCTTTGCAGTTTGGCTCTGCTTACTCTCTAGCAGGGAGGAGCCAGGTAAAACTGGTCGGTTTCAGGGACTTCATGCTACTTTGAGTAGTATACCTGTAAAAGTATATTTATTCTCCCTAATTAATTGTCATCATGGAGGCTTACTGCCTCCATCTGCTAACCTAGGCCTAGTCCTGGAAGCTTCCGGCCTCTGTACAACCTAATCTAGGCCTAGAATGTCTTCATCCTCTGAGATTTACTGCTGAATAAATGCACCCCTTCGTTGTTCTTTCTGAGTCTGGATGGATGATTCACTTAGCTCTTCTGGCTCAAACTCCTCTCCAAGCTGACTGATTCAGTATAACTTCTCAGTTTCTTACTGAATTGCTCTGCTTGACCTCATACTAACTCCTTCAATCTATTCTAATATTCTAGCTCCTGCTAATTCTCTGGCTCATTCTCTCTTTACTTGTGTCTAGCTTGTTATCTCTCTGCAATCTCTCTCTCTCTCTAACTGCCTTGTGAGAGTTGGGCATACACTATTCTGTCAAATCTTTCTCTGGCTCATCACTTTGTCTGCCACTCAATTAGACATCACCTTTAAACATGGGTGCTTCCTTCTACAAACTAACTTTACCTTCATTGTTTGATTAAAGATGTGTACTCAGGGTGTGTCTGTATTCCAGCCAAAGGTATTAAAGGTGTGTGCTAAAGACTGAAGCTCACCACAACTAGACATAGGGATTTTTTTCAGTAAATAACACAATCATGGTGTTCACAATATGATCACATATCCTGCAACATTTACCTTTTTGTTTAAAGGGGTTCCACTCAGGATGAAATGTTTCGATATTGAAAGAACTGTTACTCAGCAGCCTGAAATTGGAGTTTTTTAGATTGATTATGCTTTGGGGCAAGATGCTTTGGGGCAAGATGATCATCACACAGCACTGAGTAGGAATAGTGAAGGCTGATTTATTTCCACTGAAAGTGTGTACCCACATAAACCTGGCATGACATACATGTGGCAGTATGTGTCTGTACACCAAGCATTGGAGGGTAGGATAAGAAAGAGGCAGATCAAGTCTACTCTGATGGCTGAAAAATGATGAGTTCCTGGTTCAGTGAAATACTGTGGCTCAAAAATAAAGTAGGAAGTAGGAACCAGAGGAATATACTTGACAAAGTCCTCTGTCCTCCAAGGATACAGGCATGGGCACAGGCATACCACACACACACACACACACACACACACACACACACAC
>NC_034603.1:60500464-60512379 GCF_900095145.1 Mus pahari
CACACACACACACACACACACTGTATAGAGTCTAAGGTCACTTGCTACAGCAACTGACTCAAAGAAAAGAGTTTATCCTATTCTCTGTTATGAAAGAAACTACTAAACAATTAGCCATTTGAAATTAAGCAATTAAGCATTTGAAATAAGTATAGAATAAAAGAAAACACGAGCTTGTCCAATTATCTGAGTGTGTATTACCTAAGAAAATTCCTATGCTGTTTGGCTCATACTGAGTCTTAGTGGCTGTCTACGACGTGTAATCATATACAGAGCGAAGAAAGCCTATCCAACTGCCATGTTAAAGGGTGCTTGAGAGTAAAATGTTGAGTGACCAGGAAATCCCTTCCTCTAACATATATCCAAGTTCCTATTTTCTAACCTACATGGTACAATGATATAACCTATGATCATTGCCAAGGTTATATGGCCACTACTGTTTGGCAATAGAAACTTCCCCAAAGAGGAATTTTTAACTCTCTATACACACAGTGACTTTTCTGAGTTACATGTGGATGCACTCATAATTCAGGTGTCTATCAAGACAAGAAAATAGTTTATCATAAGGTGATCAAAAGAATTACACACCATGTAAGAAGTAATCTTAGACTTGAACATGCTCCCACTGTTTGGATGAGTGGAAAAATAACATAGAGATTGTTTTAGAGGGAAAATAATGTACAGCCAGAAACATCTTATCGTTTCCACCTGTCCTGGATTGTGTTACATCAACTTTATAAAAGCCAGAGTCATCTAAAAGGAGGTAACCTCAATTTTTTAAAAAAAAAATGTTTCCATAAGTTTGGGCTGTAGACAAACCCGTAGAGCATTTTCTTAATTTGTGATT
The DNA here is from genome assembly GCF_900095145.1 of Mus pahari. Taxonomy (NCBI): domain Eukaryota; kingdom Metazoa; phylum Chordata; class Mammalia; order Rodentia; family Muridae; genus Mus; species Mus pahari. Next base: position 60,501,312 of record NC_034603.1, read on the forward strand.
GATGTGGGAGGGTCCAGATTTTTGTGGGTGGTGTCAACCCCAGACTGGTGATCGCAAGGGCTGAGCAAGCCATGGGAAGCAAGAGAGTAAACATCAGTCCTCATTGGCCTCTGCACCAGCTCCTGCCTCCAGGTTCCTGCCCTATTTGAGTTCCTGTCCTGACTTACATTAATGGTGAACAATGATATGGAAACATAAGCTAAATAAATCCTTTCTTCTTCAAGTTGTTTTGGTCATGGTGTTTCATCATAGCAATAGTAACCCTAACTAGGACACTAGCCCAACGTCCAGCTAAACAAGACCATGACTTCCCTTTGGCAAACCTCTTTTCTAAACAAGACCATGACTTCTCTTTGGCAAACCTACCTGCTTACCTTCTTCAATCATATGGATTAACCTCTTACATGTTCAGTAGGTCTTTGATAATTTGATATAGTCAATGAAGTTCCACTATAATGGCAGAGTAGGAAATGAGATGCTCATCTCTATATGGTTCTATGCAGCATGTATCTGACTCTAGGAAATAACAATGGCTAAAGTTTAGTTTATTTGTCTTGTGGATCTATGCTTTACAAAAATTACTTGAATAACTTCTATATAAAGACAAACACGGTGATTAAGTACAATGTGTGTGTCCATCTGAAACATGGAAACGCAAGACATAATTAGGTATACAAAGTACCCTTGTCCATAAAACATATGCTGAGAAATGGGGACACCAGCACATAAGGAAAGAGACTTGTGTGGAAAGACAGATCACTCCAATAAATCATCTTCCAGTTTTGACTTTCACTAAGAGAATGAAAAGAAGGCTTCACTGGTAAGAGTTTGTATAGTTCCTTGTTTTCCAATAACAACAGTACATTTAATGACTCGCAACAGCAGATTCATTGTTATTCAGCTTCATTGTCAGAAACCTGACATTTGCTCTTATTAGACTAAAAAGAACAGGTAACAAGGGTTCTTCTGCTTGTAGAAGCTCTAGGGGGATTCCAATTCCATATTCACTCAAATTTTGTCGATCTTTGTTTACTTACAGCGTCAAGACTGAAGTCTCCATGTGTTTGCTTTCTGTTATCTGAGGTCATTCTGAGCTTCTGGAGTCCTCTTCCTTGTATCAAGACTTTATGTGTTATTAAACACAGCCATAGAAACTGATTTTTCTCTTATACTTGGATATTCTCAGTTCTTTTCCCCATCCTCCTTGCTTTCATGTTTTCCTCTTCTGCAGTGTGAGGTGAGCCTACCTGGATAATCCAAGGCAATCTCAGTTGTCTTAATTAGAGTGATTCAGGCACTTTCCCGTGTACACTAGCATATTCACAGATTTTAAAGTTCACACTATGGATGCATCTTTGAGGATCTATTATTCTACTTTCCTCAGTATCACTACTCTAACTTCTACCAGAACCTTAATGGCATGTGCTGTCGAAATGGAATCACAACGATGAATGTTTAGGAACAGTAGTTGCATCCAATATCCCCAAATCAACTAAGTATTTTATGTATGATGTTGATAGTAAATACAGTCTTCTTTACTTAGACCAACTTTATCTCTGAATGACATCTACAGTGCATACTGTGTCATGTGACCAAGCAAAGCCTTATGCCTATCTTCTCTGAAGCATAAAATCCATCATTGGGTCCGCTTTAGATCACTGAAGTAAATGCCCATAGATTATGCTCTTCTGCCTAGCAAATGATAGTACCTTCAGATTCAACTTAGCTGGAAATAACCAGCAAATGTGGCTTTTTTTGTCCCCATTAATTTATGTACTTTACATCCTAAGCTCACCACACACACACACACACACACACACACACACACACACACACACACACACACCTTTTTCTCAGAGAAGGAGATGTCTCCCATGGATATCAACCAGTATATCAAATTGCAGTAGCACTAGGCACATGCATCTTTTCCTAACTGAGGCTCCACAGGCAGCCCAGTTAGGAGAAAGGAATCCAAAGATAGGCTACAAGATCAGAGACAGATTCTTGGTTGGTCTGACAGTAGTGTTGTTTACAACTAATTAATCAAGTGTGGCTTCCTAAACCTAATGTAGGAACTATCAGACTGAAGCTATGACTCTGAAGTTAAAAGCTTTTGAAATTCTTGAACAACATTGAATTCTGTTTATAGCACCCACATCAGGCAGTTCATAAGCCATAACTCCAGTTCCAAGAGTATCTGGCATCACACACACACACACACACACACACACACACACACACACACACACACACAATTTATTTTAAATATCAAAGCTGTCTTTACCAGATTAACTTTGATCAACATCTGTATCTGTTTTAAAGCCAGGTCCACTATGGCTTGAACATCAGCCCTTCATGAAAAGTGAATGAGAAAGTAGGAGAGTGCTGGGGGCTAGGGGCTTGCCTTGTCATTAATACTCATGAATCTTAGAGCATCGCTACACTCCACAGACTTCCTCAGTTGTAGAGTGGAAAAGATGGGAGAGAATATTACCTTAGATCTGTAAGTCACTGTGATTATTATATCAGAGCTTTAGCCAGAGTCAAGTGAAGTCTCTCATTTTTATTGGCATTCCCACTTTCATCCAGAACTTACGGAACACCTATATTTTAATATTTAAATGTATATATGGTAACCTATGCTATTAGCTATTGAAAACTGTGTTTACCTTTCTACATGTCATCTTTAGTTTTTTCTCTGACCTTTGAAAAATGTGAGGACACATATTTGACTCTGCAGAAAAGGAAATATCATGCCACTGTCACTAAAGAGGCCTTATTGGCTCTAGATGCACTAGCACCCAATTAGTCTTCATCTCTTGTTTTTCAGTCTGTATTATAAGAACAACGATTATAACTAACACCTAAAGAACCTGAAAAAAAATGAGATAACACTAAATTCTGGTACACAACCTGACACACAATACATATTACAAATGTGATGCACACCAAGGCTGTTTTGAATAATAGAGTGCTCTGGTTAGGTTTGTTTGTTTGTTTTTAGTTTGGATCTTGTCATCATGACACAAGTTAGAGCCGTCTGAGAAAAGGCGATTCCAATCGAAAAATGTCTACATCAATTGACCTAGAGGCAAGCCTGTGGCGCTTTTGTTTTGTTTTGTTTTGTTTATTTTTTTATTGATGACTGAAGTGGGAGGGTCCAGCCTACTGTGGGAAGTGTCACCCTTGGCAAGTAGTCCTGAGTGCTCTAAAAACGTAAGATGTGTACACCATGAGGCTCAAGCCAGTAAGCAGTGTTCCTCCAAAGTCTCTGCTTCAGATCCTGCCTCTAGTTGGTGCCCTGCCTTCCCTCTATGCTGGACTGCAAGTTGCAGCATAGGAATAAACTCTTCCCTATAATGGTTTTTTTCAATATCTTAACATAGCCATAGAAAACTGAGTAGGAGATGGAGTGACAAACACGGATGTACAAGTACATTGTGGAAAGGCATAGAGTCCCTTGGATGTACGATCATCAGTGGTACAGCTGGGTCACATGGCAGTTGTATATTCAGTATTTGTGAGGAAATCTCCATATTAATTTACATAGTGATAATATCAGAAGTTTCCCTGTGGCAAATATGAAAGCTAGGAGTATTTTTTTTTTTACCGAATTCTGTGGAACTAAACCAAAACAGTTATATATCAGGCATCAGATCACGTTATTGAGACCTGTGCCAATCTGAGATGAGAGACCCCGATACTGACCAGTAGCCATTATGTTCTGTATAAGAACTCAGGAAGAGGCCTTTATCCTCTCCTCAGCTCTGTGAAGATGTCTTCCCTTGTCTCATTGTTCTCTTGTATCCAGATTCCTGTTCACAAGTTGTGTTTACTTATGAAGGGCTCTGCTCCAGTGATTAAGGACCTAAAGCGGATAATTACCCTGTGATTTGCAAGCAGTGCACTGGCTGGTATTTCTTGAAGTTGGATTGCGGTATAAATATCACCTGTGTGCTGTGTCAGCTTATTGCCCACCTTGAGAGCAATCTCCCTGTTAGTTTTATGGCACATTAAGTCTCCTTTCGGGATGAATTGGGTTTGTCTGAGGAGGATTGGTTACATCAGGATAAAAGAGTAAACAGTGAGGCTGACTGGGAAGCTATAAAACAGAAGCATTAGGGGAGGGGGAGAGGGATGCAGAGGGGGGTAAGGAGTGTTCAAAGGAGAAGTTTATAATGATAAAGTAACAGGAATGGTGACAGCCTGAGAGGGTTATGCTTAATGCAGAGAGTGCAACGGTTACAATCCAAGGCGTGAGTCAGAGGCTGACAGAACGCTTAGAACTGCAGGAAGAAAATTATCTGGGGTTGATGAGAGAACTGGTAGTATTTATTAAATGTCTCCCCTGCATTCTTCACCGTGCTTTCAAGCCAGCTGTCAACACATAACTGTTGACCTTCAGCCAACAACTGATTTCTGCTGGAGGGATCCCAGTTTATCAAAGGCCTCTGTGACCTTTGCCACCAGCAAGACCATCAAGGGCAACAGCGAGAGAAAAAGTCAGAAGAGACTTCTTAGCATATACCATATACTATATGGTAGTATAGGTGTTGATGACGAGGTTTCATCTGCTGTCTCTTTAACTCCTACATCACATCACAGCATCCTGTGTGTTCCTGCGTACCTCATTCTGGCATTTAGTTCTCAGTTAATATTTGTTAGTGCTAAAGATTTCTGAGGAGGACTTAGTGAGCAGAAAGTGCACTTGTAAAAGTGCTTACAGACTGGGTTGGATTTCTTGGCATGAATCTCAGAACAAGGCTTGATCCCTTTTAATGCAGTTTCATTTATTAATTACAAAACGCCTGAGGTCTGGAATTTATCCAGAGCCCCTTATTAAAATGAAATAGGTGATTCAAGATTGATTTGTGTTATATAAAGGGAATTGTGTTTGGTTCTTTGAGACAGGGTCTTGCTGTGTCACCCTGCCTGGCTGAAACCCTCTATGTAGACCAGGCTGGCTTTGAACTCCAGAGATCTACCAGACTCCAGCTCTCTCCCAGTGCTGGGGTGAAAGGAATGCATCACTATAGCCAGACAGTGGATAAGAATTGATAATATTCTGTGTACCCAATGAAGTATTTCTGCTACATATTGCTAGGGAATACTTTATCCTATATCATTAAGTGAATACAAAAGTCAAGATGGAGGCAAGGATTTAGGATAAAGGATGAAAGTGTAGCAGTATGTGTGTGTGTGTATGTGTGTGTGTGTGTTTGTGTGTCTCTGTGTGTGTGTTTGTGTGTGCGAATGTGAGTGTGCGATGTCTCTGTGAGTATGTGAGTAGATTATGGGATAATATTTGTGTCTGTGTGATATCTCTGTGAGTGTATGCATGTATGTGAGTGTATGTATTTGAGATTATGTGTGGGTGCAAGTATGTGGTTGTGTGTATGTGTGTGTGGTATATATGAGTGTATGTGAGTGTGTGTGTATGTGTGCTGTCAAATGTATGGTGTATGTGTGCACATACATGATTGCTTTGTTAATTAAAAATATACATAAATTACATTTTAAGGGCAAACTATAGGAAGGAAATATAAAATTAAAAATTTTATAAATTTTATATTTATAAATATTATAAAATTAAAGACAGAAGTTGGAAATTTCTTGTTTTATATGTTTAACTTGAGGATCAAAAATTATTTAAGATAATAAAATAAGAACATAAAATGTTGTTTCTAAAAATTAAAATCATAATGAAAAAGACGTGTGTACTGAGTTTGGGAATATAGCCATATACAAAAAATATGGTTCTAGAGGTTTTTTAACATGTTGGTTATCCTAATGTCTCCAGTAAAACACATTTGAAGGACGGAGAAATATCTTCTCTTCATTTCGCAAAGAATTCGTTTGTGATAATGCTGTTATTGTTAGATTACAACCCTGTGCCGATTTCTGGAATTTCAAAAATTAATAATTTTGCTGGTAATATTGAACACCTAAAATTTTAGTGAGAGACTGAAATGAAGGTCAAAACAGGAGATGTTAATTTAAAATTCAGACACTCTACATTTTCACTGGAACGATGAATTTATTTTGTGTCTAATCCTTATGCTAAAGAAATTTATTCACTGTAAGAAAACACCTGAAATAATCAACATTTTTTAGAAAGGCTTTTGGAGGCTTACCTGTTCAGGGGGCTCCTGACTATGGTAGTGTGACTCTAGTGGTTTTGACTTCTGGTGGGTATGCAAACATAACAGGAGGCTGCATGTTAAAGAAACTGGTCCTCAACCTGTGGGTCATGATTCCTTTGGGGATATCTTGCCTATCAAATATTTACATTATGATTTGTAACAATAGCAAAATTGTAGTTACAAAGTAGCATGGAAAAAGGTTTATGATTGGAGGTCAACACAACAGGAGGGATTATTTTATAGGGTCTCTGCATTAGGTTAAGAAACACTGTTGTAGAGAAAATTGTTCAACTTAAAGTCAGGAATCAAAGAAGAGAAAAGAAAGGGCTAAGGGCCTATAAACTCTATCTATCAGGGGCATGTCCACAATGAACAGAGGCCTTCCTCTAGGGCCTGTCTCCTAAGACTATTTTATCATGACACTAGTTTCTTCCTCTTTGGGACACACAGAGGCCACCGACATAGGTAATATGCATGCAATATATTATGTATAATAGATAAATGTCAAGAACGATGAGAGAAAAATTATCAATATCCATTTAAAAATAAAAAGTATTATGCTGAAGTCCGCTCTGATATCAAATCACTGCACTATGCCATCAATTAATGAAGTCTTGGTAACTTCAAATGATTGTTTTTATTTTGGATATGTTCACATACCATTTTGTTCTTTTCAATACCAAGTTAACTAAACATAAAGTAGTGTCTAGTCGTTACTAAAATCAATAAAAATTCACATGGCATTCAATAGAAATTAAATACAAACAAATATAGCATAGTTAGAATATAGTATTTCAATTATGGCAAAACAATACATGTATGTTATGTTAAAGTCTATAGTGTTAGTAGTGAATTCTTGGGCATCTTAGGAGGTTGGTTACATCCTCCGTACAAGAATAAGAACCCAAGTCAGAAGGCCAGTTCCCAAGTGAAGGCACCAGGTCAGGTTGCTTGCTGGCCAGGCATTTTATCCAAATTGTTGAGCTGCAGGTTTAGAGAGAGACACTGTCTGAAATAAAACAAAATGTAGAGTGATGGAAGGGGATGCTCACTGATCTTAGGTTGCTAAATGTGCATACAAACAATGCATGTTCCTCTGTGTATACATTGTAACATACACATACATACACATACACACACATACCCACACTCACATGAACAAATACACACAAAAAGTAACTAGAATAAACGTGTTCGTTTCTAAAAGTTACATTTTAAAATACATCTCAGGCTTTGTCTGTAGGTGTCATGTCACTTTTAGAGTCTGGTGTTTGGCAGTGTAAAATTACCACCTTTTCTTCATTTAAGGCTTCTTGAAATCCTCCTGGCTAAAATAAAAACTGTCACCTCTGCCTTCCTTTTCTTTATACATTGTTTTAAAATAGCATATGACTGAACTTTGCGTTTCATCGGTCAGCATGTGTAATGATGTAGTTTCAGGGATAACCGCTCTGTGTCTGTAGAGTCTCTGCAGGATTGATGTTTTAAACCAGACAACAGACCCTTCTTACAGAAAGTACATTGTGATGCAAAACAAAACAAAACAAAACAAATGAAAAAGAAAACCAGCCTGGCTAGATACACTGTTGATCGAAATCTGATGATTCAAGTGTGGATTGCAGATTATCTGTGTCAAAATCAACTGAGCATTTATTTAAAAATACACAGAAGGCCTCACCTGGGGCATACTGAGTCTGAACCCCTAGGGAAATCCACCTTAGAGCCTTCTCAACAAGTCACATGATCATTATGGCTGTGATCCAAAGAATAATGTAAAGGTATCTTGGAATTAAATTCAAGAGCATATATCCAGGGGATTCAGAATGGAAAGCATCAAAATTAACCTTTTTTTCCCCAGAAAGGATCAAAAAAGTTTATAAGAGAAATTTGGCAATATTTGTGGAATGTTCTGATAATCTATTCTAAGTTAGGAAAGAGTGAAGGGGAAGTGTAATCTCATATGTGTTCCCGAATCTGTCCCAGAATTTTTTCCCCACTGAAATCAAATGTGTCTGTGTTTGTCCTTCACTCCACCTTGGCTGTCATCTTCCTGTCTGTACCACATGATCTTGACATAATTCATCCTAAACATGACAAATTAAGGTTCCCATATGGACATTTCCCCCCCCCCAAAAGGGAGAAAATTCACATTTGAAATATCAGTTGGGTACAAACATACTAAGTACACAACGTTCCCACATAGCTTTATTCTTCTACATCAGACAGACTTCAAGGCAGAGCCAAATAGCCCTGTACTTTTGCTGTCAATCAATGATGCCATAACATGTAATTCCGTTGCCATGAAATTCTTTTCCTACAGTGAGCTTTCAGATGATTCTTTGGGCCAAAGGAACTCAAATCTCTGTGAAGTACACACTGGTATGTAAAGACTAGATTCTATATTTTCACTCTGCCCAACACTTAGTAAGGCAAAGTAATGTTTATTTTCTGGGTTTTATAAGGTCAGGTCATTGAAACAGGCTTCTTTCTGCAAACTGCAAATGACATTTCCATTCACTGAACACATTTCTAACAGAATTTTGTATTATTCCAGTGAGGAATATTTTCCCATCAGAACTCCATGAAACAATATCTCCTGTGATGACTCACTAACGGGTTCATAGCATCTATTACTAAATAAAGATTTTTGCTTAATTCTTACAGACATAGTTCAATGATTAGACCTTTAGAAGGCACTTGATTTAACTCTTTCATTTTTATAAATAAAGAGACTGAGGTCTCCAGAGATGGGAAATGTTCTTACTCTAGTCACCTTTGAAATGGCAAAGCTCAGAAACATATCTGACTTCTTAGGCCATGTTTTTCACATGTCAATAAAACTTTTTTATTTGGATCTGTTTATTCCTTGCTTACAATCTATCTTCTATGGTAAATCAATTTACTCCACCCCCAGTATCTTCCAGAAAGTTCTGCGACAAATCCCTAGAGATAAATCTCAAATCCAACAGCCTTCCCTCATTCTTATATATCTGTTGCCCTGTTCTGTCACCGTGGCTTCTCACAGCTGCCTCTCACTCTCCATTCCCTAGTCCTCTCTCCACTGTCACTTGAGTCACATCTTTCCAGGAAAACCAAAGGAGATGGTCACAGAATCATGAAGATTTTGAGCAAAACAAGTCAAATGGATGCCCCTAACTACAAAGTCAGGTGTCATTGGATAAAACGTAAATCTCTAACCTCGTCTACCAATATGCCTCTTCTTGCTCCTTAAAAAAGAACTCTGAAATCCAAGTAACTTTCACACATACCAGGAGCAATGTTTGTTCTGACCTCAGTCCAATGTTTGACAGCAAATGTCTGTGTCTATCTCAGATAGCTGCTGGTAGAGCATCTCAGAGGAGAGCCATGCTAGGCTCCCATCTGCAAGCACAACATAGCCTCAGTAATAGAGTCAGGGTTTAGTGACTGCCCATGAGATATATCCCAAATTAGACTGGTTACTGGTTTGCCCTTCCTTCAGTATCCACTCTGTTTTGGACCCTGAATTTCCTTTAGACAGGAGCGATTCCAGGTGAAAAAATTTGAAGGTGGGTTGGTTTTCTGATCTCTCCACTGGGGCCCCTGGCTAACTACTAGAGGTGATATCTTCTTTGGTTGCATTGTGACCTCGTCCCTTGCTCAGAGTTTATTAATCCCACTACAATGCAAGGCATTGTAACTGTACATCTGCCTTTAACTCTTTCAGAACATGCTTTTTAGCACTAAACACTATTAAGGTCTCAAGTTCTCTTCTGCTTTTTTTGAATTATTATTATTATCATTATATGATTACACTGACACTGCCTTCAGACACATCAGAAGAGGGCATCCAGTCCCATTACAGATGGTTGTGAGCCACCATGTGTTTGCTGGGAATTGAACTCAGGATCTCTGAAAGAGCAGTCAGTGTTCTTAACTGATGAGCCATCTCTCCATCCCTCTTCTGGCCCAGCATTAAAAAACAAATAAAGAGAGTCTATGGGCCAAGTTGAAAATTCCAGTTCCAAGCTACTACCATGTAATTTGCATCTTCTAGAGTAAAACGTTCACCAGCAATACTAACTCCTAAGCTTCCTAAAGGTACATGGAGGAAAATAATGTCTTAAATGTTTGCTTTAGCTTCTGTCTGCATAGAAGACTTCCTAGTCACCCTCCCTAGTGGAATGTTCCAGCCATAAAGCACAATAAAAGTGTCAAAAATTATTCTTCTCTCCTGTAGTGTGGGCCTTTTCTCGCTAGCATAAGAAAAACAATGATGGATTTTCAATATGCTTTATAAATTGTCACACCCTTGTTATTCTGTTTGCTAAAAAATCTATTTACATTCCATGGCTTTATGTTAAGCTTGGGTTACTAACTCGCACATTTATTCTAACTTTAATTGAATTTTTATTACTCATGATAAAATTGGTGTTTTGCATTTTGCACAGTATTTCTCTGCCATGGGCTTTCATAAGGTACAATTATATAAGAATCAGAGCCTGGTCCAGTTAATTATTAATGAGTCAAATAAAGATATTAATGTTTATTAGTAACGAATAAAAAGCTAAAGTTGCTTCTTTCAATTATCATAGCAGACTTTGTATGTGGGTGACCTTTCCTTGACTTCAGCAAATCCCAATCCCTGAAATGCGTTATGTAATATTGAAAGACACTCTAGAACAAGTGTATGTATAATTATGAATATATATATGTATATAATTATGAATATATGTGTGTGTGCATATGGAGAGAGAGAGAGACAGAGAGAGACAGAGAGACAGAGAGGGACAGAGACAGAGTCAGACAGTCAGACATTGACAGAGACAGAGACAGAGACAGAGACAGAGACAGAGACAGACACAGACACAGACACAGACACAGACACAGACACAGACACAGACACAGACACAGACAGACACAGACACAGACACAGACAGAGACAC
>NC_034603.1:60512574-60581531 GCF_900095145.1 Mus pahari
CACAGACACAGACACAGACACAGACACAGACACAGACACAGACACACAGACACAGACACAGACACAGACACAGACACAGACACAGACACAGAGTTCCAGGGGCATAACAGTCCATCACTATCATAAGGACAGCAAGTGTGGCAGCAAGCTGAGAGCTTCATTTTGGTTGAGGCCTCTCCCCCATTCCCCGTCCCTGTCTCCTGCCCTGACTTGCTTACACTTCTCTGCTCACTCCCTTCCCTATATTCGCCTTTCCTCTTCTATGTCAAAGACAGGAAAAACTGTCCTTTCAGTCTCCTCCCCTTCCTTAAAACTGTCACTTTCTCTCCATGGTTCCCTTTCCAGTTTCATGACATTGTGCACACTCATTCTCACAGAAATATACTGATATAAAAATTAAAACCACATCTGAGAGTACACAGACAGCGTTTGTCTTTATGAGCCTCCATTGCCGCATTTGATGTATTTTCCAGTTCCACCAACTTTTCTGCAAATTTTATAAGTATTTTTGTTTGTGGCTGAATAAAATTCCATTGTATATATTCGTCACATTTTAATTATCTGTCCATCTGCTGATGGACATCAAGCTAACTCCATCTCCCTGTTCTGTGAGTAAAACAATGATAAGCGTGAATGTGCATGCTGCTATTTCTTCATTGTAAGAATGAAGAACAAACACCTGAGATTTTAAGTGCTAAGGACTACACAGGAAGTTAAGTGGTAAAGGCAGAGCAGAAATCCTGACCTCACTGACGGCAAAGTTCACTACATGAGTATTCACAAGTTGTTCAAAATGGCCTTGGTAACTTCAAGGGTTGTTCAGTAGCAGATCATTTTCATGTGTTATCTTATTTATTTCTCAGAACAGTTCAATTGAGATATTATCCTTGACTTCACCTTCCTTATTTCCATTTTTACCCACTTACACAAAATCATTGCCTTGGCTGGGGAGAAAGGGACCTAAAAAGAAATGCATTAGAACAATAACTTGGTGAACATTAAGTAAAATTTTTAATAATGTTTTATTTATTCTTTGAGAATTTCATACACATATACTCAATATATTTTTTTATCATGTATATCCCCATTGCCCACCTCCATCTGCTCCAGAACCTCTCTCAGTTTCCCTGCCAACTTCATATCCTCTTCATTTCCAAATTTTTAGGCATCCCACCGAGTCTAGTTAGCACATCCCATATATAAACAGGTATGGAGCCATCTTCAGCTACATGGGCAACCTACCAGAGGCAATATCCCAAACAATGGTTCTTTCTCTCCCAACAGTCATCAACTGTAAATAGGATATCTATTGTTTTAAGAAATAAATAACATAGTGCATGAAAATTATCGGGTACAGAACAACCCTTAAAGATTAATATAGCTATATCTGTGTGTGTGTGTGTGTGTGTGTGTGTGTGTGTGTGCATGTGTGTGTGTATACATATACAATTTCTGGTAGCCATGCTTTATGAACACATATTTACAATTATGACTCCCATAACTTTGAGTTAATTAATAATTATTAAGCACTTACATTACTTTAAATTCATCTCTGTGTCACTGACGCAACAATGTATTTGAAAAACATTTTCCCAAGAATTTCATAAATTCATTGTTTTTAATAGCTGAGTAGTACTCCATTGTGTAAATGTACCACAGTTTCTGTATCCATTCATGTATCTGGAGGATATCATCCTTAGTGAGGTAACCCAATCACAAAAGAAGTCACTAGATATGCACTCACTGATAAGCGGATATTAGCCCAGAAACTTAGAATACCCAAGATACATTTTGCAAAACACAAGAAAACCAAGAAGGATGACCATTGTGTAGATACTTCATTCCTCCTTAGAATAAGGAACAAAATACCCATGAAAGGATATAGGTACAGAGACAAAATTTAGAGTTAAGATGAAAGGATGGATTATCCAGAGACTACCCCATCTGGGAATCCATCCCATCATCAGCCACCAAACCTAGATACTAATGCACATGCCAGCAAGATTCTGCTGAGGGACCCTGATATAGAGGCCACTTGTGAGGCTATACCAGTGCCTGGCAAACACAGAAGTGGATGCTCACAGTCAGCTATTGGATGGAACACAGGGCCCCCAATGGAGGAGCTAGAGAAAGTACCCAAGGAGCTGAAGGGGGCTGCAACCCTGTAGGTGCAACAACAATATTAACTAACCAGTACCCCCTGAGCTTGAGTCTCTACCTGCATATGTAGCAGAAGATGGCCTAATTGGTCATCATTGGGAAGAGAGGCCCCTTGGTCTTGTAAACTTTATATGANCCAGCACAGGGGAAGGCCAGGGCCAAGTAGTGGGAGTGGGTGGGTAGGGGAGCAGGGGCGGGGGTGGGGTATAGGGAACTTTCGGGATAGCATTTGAAATGTAAATAAAGAAAATAATAATAAAGAAAAAAAAGAAGAAAAAGAAAAACATTTTCCTTGTGGATTGTCAAAAAAATGGCTCCAGCATTCACTTAAGGGAATTGAAACATAGTAGGCTTCACATTTAAACATGCCCCTTCTGATTCAGAGCAAAGTGTTCTCTGCCATGTCTGAGGTTGGTCTATCTTAAATTTAAGGTGGCTTCCTATTGCCATCAAACCTTGGCCATGCCTTATACTTTGTATTAAGCATGCTTTCTCCAGATCTCTATCATGGTTTCTAAACCAATATGTAAGCTGTACTGTTTCTTTAACTCAAGTGACTTCAGAATCGGGTCTCTAGACAGATTCACAAATAAATAAGAAATAAATAAGAAATAAAACTCTTTTCTTCTTTCAAGGACACTTATGTTGTTGTCCAGCAACATGGAGGAAAAGGTAATATCCTCGATATCATCAGCTTTTTCAATCTCAGTCATGATTATAAGGAAAACCTAATAACTACCTATGCTGGGACAGGCTCAGTATAGAAGATAGAAGATTGGAAAAGGGGAAGAGATACCATGAGTTCGGCTATTTAGTTCATAGATCAGCAAGAGTTTAACACAAAAAGAGATTTTAAAGTGACAAATACATCAAAGTATGAGTTAGCTGTAAGAACTGTTGGTGAGTGGAAGAAAAGTACCCCTTCAGTCTCATCAAGTGCTATGAAAAGCATAGAAGAAGCACTCCACCCTCAAAATCCTGAACCACAACAGCATGAGAGGCTGGATCACTCTGCCCCTGCCCAAGCCCTATCATTGTTGGAACCAATGGGTGTGTCTGTCGGCTTTAGTCTGCCATCTTTTAGCTCCTGGTCCTTGTGTTTCCTAGGATGCTGATTCACTGCACATATTCTCTACGTGTCAATGTGTGCTCTTTTCATCCCACTACACATTGCAGGAGGATCAGAAGGAAAGAGAAAGGGATTTCTCTCTCTGAGTTTGCATCCTGTGTTTTATAAGTGCCTCTGCATCAAGGACTCTCTACTTTCCTGTCAATGTTTGGTTCTACTTTGCAGTCATTTATATCAGCACTCTGCTAGGCAGCCATATCATTGAGCAGTGGCCAATCTTAGACCTCTGAGTTACAGCTCCTCTTCGGGGTCCCAGAGTACCAGCAGCTAGGTGAACCAAGCTTTTTTGACCTTGTATCCTAGATCTTCAGCCTGTACTCACCAGCACGATTCCAGCATCTCGTAATCCTTGCATCATTGTTTGATCTCCCCCAGATATGTTGATGGCAACTGTTTTCTGTGTCAACTCGATGTTTTCTGCAGGCTTATTGGTGCTATAATGCTTGATTAACCAATTATTTATGTGAAATTATTTCAGAAAAATTAGTACTGGTTTTGGGTGCCTGCCAGGATCATGCTGTAGATTTTTGCATTTAGGTCTTCTAGGTTGACTTTCTGATTTGGTAACTAGAAATGTGTTCTCCGTGATGTAAATGATTAGGTTGACATTCATATGTTCCCTTACCTATAGATACTTGGTCTACCTTCATTTCAACTTTGGCCATCGTTTATTTATCTAGAGGAAGCAAAGCTTCCTTGAGATAGTAGACCACTGTTTTAAAGGCGGTAGCTGGTAGAGAAGTTTGCAAACTGAATACTTTGCCAGAGCTCAATTGCCAAATACCAAAAGTCAACCTCCAAACTGTTATACACACCACTACCTTGTACCAGCGAGCCTTGAAAAAAAAAATTGAAGACTTAACCTCTCAAGATTTTATTCTTCATGCCTTTATAGGTCACTAATATTGAAGTATATTAAAATAAATTTGTATTTGAAATTTTACAAACATTTCTGAAGTCACAAGAGGAGTCAAACATTTCTGAGTCACACACTTTCTGCTTCATAAGATCTTCTATTGGGGCTGGAGAGATGACTCTGCATTAAGAGTATTTGCTGCTTTTTGCAGCAGATTCTAGCTCAGATCACAGTACCCACAGCAGGTGATTCCCAACCACCTGTAACACCAACCCCAGGGGGATCCAATGCCCTCTTCTGATCTCCAAGGGCACCTTTACTTAGGTGCACATACACACATGCACAAACAAAACTAGAATCAATCACTCTTTAACATGAACTGCTATTGTCTCTCTTAGATTGCTGAATCTCTTAGATTTTGAAAATCTTCAAATCACTAAAGAAATACCTTCAAAATAACCAGTACCTTTCTTATGCACAAGAGAAAATTGAATTGGTTCTTATCATTTTCTTTCCAATAAAAAATATAATGTGAAAGGGCAAAGGATGTGGTACCAGTTTGTTTCCCATTTCACTTTGTAGGAAAGGAAGTGAGAACTACTTATTAGAAATTTCTATTTTATTATGAGAAAAGTTGGTGACCTCAAATGAAAAGAATACAATTTTTATTTTAATGACCAATCATTTAAAATATCTTTAAATTTTCATTCTTGCTCATTTAAAATGCATGTTCCTAAAGAAATAATAATTTATGGGAGATTAAAATGAAATATATTTTCAAATGTATTATTTATATCTTTCCCCTCTCTGAAGAAATTTGCCACCAGGTCAAGTCAAGCTCGAAGAGTCTTAAAAGGTTTGTTAGAAGAAAGCATTTGAACTAGAAATATGACATTTAAAGCAGCCTGAATGTTTTGTGGTACCTGACAATGGCCTCTTCATATTTTTGTAGAATGTCCTTTGGTCTCCCAGTTGCTAACTATGCCATGGGGTTTTGGCTACTCATCTTTCTCCTGTTCTGCTTGGCAGGACATTCTCTGGTTTTAATGAGTTTTCTCTGTCTAGCACATGTCTGAAGATAGACACAGAGAGCTGAGAGTTCTCTGCCATGGGCACTCAACTCTTCTATCAAGGAGAAAGCTTTTATTGTTGAAGATACATACAAATTTTGGAAAATCCATGGTGAAAAAATGTAAATAACTTGGATTTGTGTTGACTTAAAAGAGGAACTTTTCCTAGCGCCTTCCAATTGAAACATGCCTGCCTCACTTACTGAAATCTTCAGTATTTTGAATGAAAGATGGACATGTATGATATTCCAAGGCAACATTGATGATGAGTTCTAGGTATGTGAAGGGTAGGTCTTAGATCCTTTCCACCAACCTATATCACAGTACTAAAAAGTAAAGATGTAGGACTGAGGGTCTGAGCAAAGAGTGGCTATTTAACCACATGTGGGTAGAAGCACTATGGTTGTGGCACAAGTGGCCTTGAAATATCTTTTTTTAATGATTGAACAATGTTATGGTTTAATTTATTAAATATTTTAAGCTATATACTTTATATATTATTCAACTCTGAGAAATATATTTAGTATTCTCTGTCAAACATTCAGCCAAAAGGCCTTCATCATTCTATACTGCCTCAAACAAAGTACATGTAAGAAATTTTGGGAATGTCTCTTTTTGTTTTCCAGGGAAATACAGTTTCATAAAACAATAGTTTTCTAGGAAAACTGTAAAATATGCATTATGCAGCTTCATTATATTTAAATTGTTAGCTCCTTCCTATTTTAAAAATTGATGTAAATGTATGACTAGTTACCTTTATATTTCTTGTATTTATTTTTTAGTTTGATAATACCATACATGTATATAATGTGTTTTGATCAAATCCGCTACCACCATTCTCCCTTCCAATTCCTTCCCTGTCATAGTCAGGATTTCTATTGCTGTGATAAAACACTATGACCAAAAACAAGGAGTAGAGTCTTTCAGCTTACCATTCTCAGATCACATTCTTTCACTGAGGGAAGTCAGGGCAGGAACTCAAGACAGGAACCTGAAGGCAGGAACTGAAGAAGAAGCCATGGAAGAGTGCTGCTTACTGACTTGTTCTTCATGACTTACCCAGCCTGTTTCCTTATACAACTCAAGACTACCTGCCCAGGGTTACACAATACAAACCAGTCAATAATCGGGTAAATTCCCCATAGATAAGCATATAGGGTCATCTTACAGAGACATTTTCTCAATTGAGAGTTTTTCTTTCCACATGACACTAGCTTATGCAAACTTTCTACAAGCCTAACCCACACATCCCTGTCCCCATCACTATTTTCTCCCAATTTCATATCCTTTTTGCATCACTGAGTCTGCTTCTTATTGCTACCTGTACATGCATGGATGTAAGAACATCTACTTGAGCATGGGTAACATCTCATCAGACACATGCCTGAAGAAAAGTGACCCTCTACCTCCTTAGATGCCATCCATTACTAATAGTTCAGATAGGACTGGGGCTTCCTGATTATGCAACAGGTGTGTGTGCCCAACCAATACTGTCTTGCTACAGCTCTTCCAGCGTTTCTGCCCTCTTTTCTAAAACGATTCCTGAACCCTTCACAAAGGGTATGTAATGTAGATATTCCACGAAGAGATGAACACTCCATAGTCTCTTGTTTTCTGTTCATTGACCAGTTGTGAGCCTCTGTATCAATGTCTAGCCATTACAAAAATATATATAAGTTGCTCTTATTATGAGAACGGAGAGATACTAACTTAGGTGAATAAACATAAGAATTTAGGGGGTATTTTAATACTATGATGATTTAGCAGAATATCAGTGCTAATGTCTCCCTTAGGACCTATGACCTAGTCAGCCTTCTGGGGGTGTTGTTGTTTTGTTGTTGTTTTGTTGTTGATGTTGTTGTTTTATTTTTCTTTTCTGCTAATTAATGGTACCAAGCATGAATTCTTAAACAAGCAAGAAAGATCTCAAGACCTCAGATGCAGCACTTGGTGGTAGTGAACAGAGGTCAGAAGTTAGAAAGAGAAGGTGGATGTGGCAAAAAGCTCCACAGTCTTTAGGATAAAACACAGGGCTCTAGAGTCTAGCATGAAGAAGTTTCTGAGTAGAGAGCAGGAAGCTGCTTTTCATCTATAAAATAAAAAGTGAAATGTTTGTCATTTGGGGGTTCATCATTAAATGGCAATGTAAAAAAAATAACTTAGCAAGTAATTTAAAAGCCTAATGCAGTAACTGTTAACTTCGAAATTATACAAGCTGAGATGAGAGCAGACAGTTGTCCTAATTAAAGCCTTTCTTTAAACCCTAGAACCATTATCAGATTAAAATCCTCTATATTGGCAATAAATCCAACCTGGTGATTGTTGCATCTAGTTCATGAAGACAGAAAGGGCTCTGTTAGAATAAAATTCCACAGGAAAGGTGCTTATAAAAGAAATGTACTCATGCGCACATACATGAACACACACGAACTCACATAAACACACAGAGAGACACACATGGAGATTCACAAATGGAGGCACACATATGAAACACGCATGCGCACGCACACACACACACACACACACACACACACACACACACACACACCAATGATAGCAAAGAATTGAAACCCTGTTGGACAAAGAGCAGAAAGATTTTATATTATTATTATTATTATTATTATTATTATTAATCATTCCATTCATTTACACCTAAAATGATATCCCACTTCCTGGTTACCCCCTCCACCAACCCCCCCATCTCATGGTATCCCACTTCTGGGTTTCCACTCTGCCACCCCCATCCCACATTTGCCCTCCCCCTCCCTTTGCCTCTGTGAGGGTGCTCCCTCCCCACACAAACTCTCCTGCCCCACTGCTCCAGCATTTCCCTACTCTGGGGCATCAAACCTCCCCAGGACCAAGGGCCTCCCCTCCCATTGTTGTTGTGCAAGGCCATCCTCAAAGCAGAGAGATTTAAAAAAAGACTTTTCTACTAAGATGTTTGGCTTTGGTAATGCATTTCCCTTTTCAGCACCATGCTGTACTATGTAATAATAAAAAGAACAGTTCTATTAGGAGGTGTTTACAAAGGAGAAGTCGTTAGAGAGGCTGGATTCACGTGCCAATCTGCCTCTGCTTATGCCTCTGTTTATACTTCACATACCACTTGACTCCACATGCTTCTCTTCATTCTCAAGATTAGAAATTAGGGGATTGAGTTAGATCAGGGATGGGCGCATATGATTTAAAATATATTTATATTCTAAAACATCCACACATATGTTTAGAGGATGTTCTTCATACTCCTCAATCTGAACCCTTCACATCTTCCTCTTTTACTTCTAGCTTCATGTCATATATGATTTTATGTAACAATAAAAATCAAGCAGCCACAAATGAGAGGGCAGATATAATACCTGAGACTAGGTTAGTTCATTTAACATGCTTTATCTCCAGCCTCATCCACTTTGTTTCATGATGTCCGTTTTCCTTAAGGCTGAAAATTTGCCGTCTATGCATGTATGTATACCACACTGTCCTTGCCCAAGCCTCTGTGGACACCTATGTGCATATGTTATTTTTTCCTAATGTTCTATAAAAATTAGTCATCAAAACTATGACTCAAATGCAAGAGATTTGAATTCATTAATATAAGCAATTATGTCTTTTCTTATTTTTAAACCATCATTTACAGAGTGGGTGCTATTTACTTATTTCAAATATTTTTTTATTTTGTAAGAATTGCAGTTTGACCAGATAAACAATGGAAAGATATTGATAGTAATGAAAGAAAGGAGAGTATAGAAAATGAAATTTAATACTTCCAAGATGGCGCCCTAAAAGAAGGCCCAAGTTATAGTCTTGGTGCATATTATGTTGCAGTCATTACTTATCCACCAAAATTTAAATTAAAAAAATGAATCATAGTATTTCATATGGCTGAAAGCCCTACTATTTTATTTTAGGCAAAGAATGCCCTAGATTAATGACAAGTCTAGTTATGGACAAGAAGAAAGTTTCCTTTAGAAATAAAATGAGTTTTGGAGGTCACTAATCCTCTAATCAAAGAGAGGCTAATAATGCATTCTGGTGGCATATATCCGTTTCAACATCTAGCATTTTTCCGGAGAAGCCGCATCCTCTTCAGCAACTTCCTGTCCCGCTTGACGGACTGACTCAACCGAAGCTTCCAGAACCCACATGAACTCACTATTGGAAAAGATATAAAGTATAGTGTTATATAAATTGAAAGCCAGCAAGCTTTCCAGTTCTTATTATTTCACAGATAACTTCATGTTTATTTCCCATTCTTCATGAGACCTGTACCTATCTGCCTATGACAAGCAAAATAATATCCATTTAAGGATGTTTTCTTCAAATCCCCGGAAGGTGGGCCATGCTGCCTTACGTGTCAAAACAGATTTGACAAATGTGGAAACTGAGAATTTTATTTATTTGTACTGGAGATAGAACCCAGTACAAATAGTAGGGTAGAACAACTACTGTACTATCGATCTGTATCCCAAATTCCCCTCCTCGGAGGATGAAAAGACATGAGGATGGAGGAGCAGAGGTTGAAGTGAACATATTTCTGAAAGAGATCCCCAACCAAGGAACATAAGTAGCCCTGGTAATTGGAAAAGTTGTGGATATAGTGAATGGACATCTCCCTGCTCAATTTTAGATTTATGACTTAGAAAACTCCCAAATAATACATCTGTTTTAAGTCACTAAATCTGTAACAATCTGTCACAGCAGAAGCGGGAGTCTCATTGACAGCTTGATGTCCACAGTATGCACACAGAACACAGACCTCTAGCCCTGCCTTCTAGGTCCTTTGCTTCCTGTGAACTCTTGGAGAGTCCCTGCAGGAGGGATTTATCTGTTCATACTTGTGCTCTTAGCAGGGTCTTCATCACTACCCACCGTGCATTATGTTCTGATATGGGTCTGCCCTTTGTCACTGTCTAATCTACCCTTTATTTTGAGTGAGCACTGGATGTTGCCTCTGCTTCTGATATCACATAAGCACACATTTGGGATCGTCTCAGGCATCCCTTATCATTGCAGCCCAAGTGCTGTCATAGGAATTTTCACAGAGTGTATGGCAGCAAATGTCATTCAGAGATTAACATTTAACTGGTTCTTCAATGGGATTCTTCTTAGATCATAGGATTTCATGCCAATTTTAGGAGGACCTTTCCCTGTACCTTCTGACCTAACACACGGTTAACACCTTGCTTGCTTCACCACATAGTTCGGCAACAGAATCCAGGTTTCTCAGCACCCCAAGCATAGCCTCAACATGCAGATTTCTTAACCCCACATTCTTAGTCATGCAGAAAAATCTTTGCCTAACCTACTCCAAGGCTCATCTTTTGAGACTTCATTTCTCTTCCCAAACTGGATTCTTCCCAAATCTGACTGGTATTGTAGTTTCTAGTATCTTAAAAATGGTAGAAGGTTGTATGGAACTCAAAGTATAATTACAATGTTGCAATTCAACACAAGTAAGATATACTGAGGCACAGTATTAGATTTAGTTCTTTACAGAAAACTTTAACACTTACAGCCGCTCTTCAAATTTTCAATATTTGTCTGGGTAAGACAATGTTAACTGGTAGTTCATATAGAACAACAGTATAATCAATTAATCTAAGCTCAATCCACCAATAATTTGTTAATGTGTTTATTTATTATTATTACATTTATTTACTTTTCCAAAACTTTGAATCATTTAGGTAGATAATGTTAACATATAATGGACATAACACAAATTAAACATGTCTAAAGTACATAACCAGAAAAGTTGTCATATATTATATATCCATAATCTATTAATAAAATCAAAATAACAAAATGTACTTTGTTTTTAATTTCTTTTTCTTTTGCAGCCTCTCCCTCCTGTTTCTCCCTTGTTTCCAAAGCCCAATTCTATTTGGCATATTTTTTTGTGGAGTAACATACATTTTTGGATAATCTCATATAAATGGAATCATATAATATACACTTTTTGGTCCTACTCTATATGTCCTGTTTAAAAGCTATTTTGACATGTGTCACTTTCCACGGTGTAAAATATACACTACAGATATCCAGCTGTGATAAAGACATCATCCCTAAGTGCTCCATCCTCACAGCTGAGACATTAAAGGGCAGTGAGGGAATGAGGAAAGGACAGACATACAGACGCATACACAGAAGATCTGGAGACAGGTGTTGAATGTGCACTCTGGTTGAGTGGCACAGACTTTACAGGGACCCGGATCCTCAGAGCATTTATTACGTAGAGCACAGGGGAGAGTTTTAGTAGGAGGTCTCTGTAGAATCAACTGTCAGGCTGTAAACATCTAAGAAGCTGCATTTACTGCACACAGTGATCAAGCATTTGTCAACACTCATTCTTGCACATGCTGTTAATATTTGAACTCAGACCAGAAGGAGCCTTTGCTGTCCCTCTGAGCCTTACCTCCAGGGGCAGTGACCAAGTGTCCTCAAATCCTATGGACTTAAGGTATTGATCCTTGACATGGCCAAATCCTTATCAACAGTGCACACTCACTTCACCCACACCATACACATCCACTCAGAACTTCCTTGGCTCACCACACCTAAATGATCATTCTTTCTCTAAGAAAATGACTTTGCACTCAGTGACAATCAGCTGAATTAATGTGTGACATTCTATTCCTGGATTCTCTGCTCTCCTGTTTCATTGATTCATTTCTCTGTCTTGATGCAACTGCCTCGCTGTTTTGATTATTGGAGTTTTATAAGTCTTGAAGTCAGATAATTTGAATCTTGTAGTTTTGCTTTCTTTATTTTTTCAAATGTGCATTGTATATTTTAGGTCCTTTGCAAATTCATATAGATTTTAGAGACAGTTTTATTCATTTTCTGGATGTTTTGCTGGAGTCTGGTTTTGTCTGCTGAGATAACCCAAGTTGCCCTTAGACTCAAAATGCCCCGTCTCACTCTCTGAGATGCTGAAATTACAAGTATGTACCATCATGCCTGAATTTTTTTGAGATTGTAATTGGGACCATATTAACTCATAATATGCCTGGATGAAACCATTATTTTAATATTATTGAGTTCTTTTTAATCCATGAACATGACATACATTTTGTCTTTAAGTAATTTCAATTTTTGGTAATGATTCTATGTGTATATGCATCTTAGATAAAATAAAAATCATTTGAATAAAAAATTAAAATGATATTTTTCCAACTGTTTCTCTCAAATTCAGAACTAGAAAAGTCACATGTATAAATGGTTAATTATATAAAGTAGGCTTTAAACATTCTTTTCCACACACATGGTTGATTGTGACTGACCTCAGAAACGCAGTCAGTGCAACAGAACAAAGGCCTTTCTGACTCTACCCTTCTCAAGGTAGTGGGTAGGACATGGGGGATGAAAGATACATACAAAGTAGTAAGGTTCAGGCCAATGTGAGCCAAATAGCACGACATTGTCTGTGTGTGTGTGTGTGTGTGTGTGAGAGAGAGAGAGAGAGAGAGAGAGAGAGAGAGAGAGAGAGAGAGAGAGAGAGGTGAAGCCTGAAGGACACAGTGAGCCCTTTGTGCTTGAATGCAGGCTAGTAGGAGAGCAAAAATTAAGAAGAAAAAAAAAAAAACATGATTGCCTTCACCTTCTAGGTCCATATGAACTACTTTTAAGAAACATACCCAAACAAGTGTGCTATCGTTTTGCAAGTTTGACCAATCAGGTGAGTCACTTGCTTTAGCAAGGTGAATAAGAGAAGATAACTCCACCAACAAATTCAGTGTTATCCTCCTGGGAAATGGAACTGTATTTCCTCTAATGTCTATAAGGCAACTGATACTGTCTCTCACAACTGAGCTTCATCAAAACTCTACTCAATTTTGTAAAACACGTGCACTGAATTTGTAGTGGAGAAATGGAAGGACTAGAAATGCGATAAAATGAAAGCAGTTTCAGAAGAGGATTTTAAAGGACATCAAGATATGAATATAAGGGGCTGGAAAGATGTCTCTGTGAGTACTACTCTTGCTGAAGACCTGAATTCAGTGCCCAGCACCCACATCCAATGGCTGAAGAGCACCCATAACTCCAGCTCAAGGGAATCTGATGCCCTCTTCTGGCTGTCAAGAGCACTGCACTCACTTAGGAATAAAAGGTACTCCAGTCTGATTTAAAGATTCCTACTCAATATTTTCTCACTGAGTTTTTATTTGGATTTAATGAGAGGATCTCACTGTTTAAAATGAAACATATAGATCAAGCCTAGAAAACACTTAAAAATATTGTTTTTTTTCTTTTAGGAGTCTCTAGTAAGGAGCCAAAACATTGGGTGCATGTTGCTTTTATTGCCAGATTGCAAATGTAAGAGAATTGGCCTTTAGACTCCTAGCTAGAAATGCTCTGGTCTGTTCCCAGTTGTCAGTAATCTTTTCTCTCTTTCTTGATTTTAATGTAAGTAACTTTGAAGTTACATAATCTGCCAGTATGTTTTCATCCCGACTTTGATTGTCTCTATGTGCGTGGTTTGAACACTTAGACTCTCCCTAAGCTTCCAACACTTCCCCCATGGTGATGCATTTCATTTTATAAAGCATGAAATGAAGTTGCATAGTCTGGACTTTCCAGACATAATCTCTGTGCTACCTGTTAGTAATTGGGAGGAAAATAGAGACTCTGATGTTGTTTTATAAGATATGTAGTGGGATCTGCTATTGTGGCTCAAATGTGTGCCTTCCAAAATCCATGTTGGAATCGAATCTCGGGTGTGCTTAAGTGATTAGGTCTTAAGGATTCTACATTCATGAATGGAAGGATTCATCCTTATAAAACTATCATGGGAAGTGCTTTAAAAATGTTTTGTCCTTCTGTCTCCTGTTATATAAGGGCACATAGAAAGAACCCTTTCTCCCAGTGTGGAATGTCCCAACCTCGGCCCTCTCACAGCCTCCAGGAGTGTAAGAAATTACTTATAAATTTTGTGGGCTGTGCTATTTTGTGAAAGCATCACAAATGGGCTAAGACAGGATGTTAATGATGACTGAGGGAGATAATCCATGCTAGAGACTCATCAATGCATGGTCTATGGAAATCAATCAATACGTATTTTTTTAACTAACAAATAAATCTCATGAGTTTATTTTTAAAAGATACATTATAAACAAGGATAAATTAAACTTTTACAGTGACAGAGGCAGGTCTAGGCAGAAAAGAAAGGGAAGAATTTTACTAGTGTTGGTCTTAAGGCAAAATGTAGAGGGAGGCACAATCTCTATAAACTGTGATAAACACCCGTTATGCTTTTCAGTTCTAAAACCACAACGCTGTACTACAATGCTTGATGTATATAAGTCAGTCATTTGATATTTGCATAATCCGTTAATAAATGAATGGATATGTGGTATAAAACCCAGTCACTTTGTTTGCACATCCAGAGAGGAAGCTCTCCTGCTGGCAGTAAATCAGCTCGGAAGCACAGAAGGTAGGTCGCTATCCGCGGTGCTGACCTAGGCTCGCTCTGTTCACATTTGGCAAAAACTGCTTTCTTCCCTCTCCGCTCCAAAAAAAAAAAAAAAAAAAAAAAAAAAAAATCCCTTTCATGCAGTCTACTTCAAGACACGGAGACAAACACTCCCCTATATGTTTCCCAAATGGGCTAATTCTCACCGTTTCTGATTCTTTTAAATGTTCTCAAGTCTCAATGTTTTTCCTGCTGAGTCTCAAAGTTCTCTACCTAAAAAGCATGGATTTATTTCATCCGAGCCTCGATTTTTAATGCGTTGGCCACCTGGAGTCCTTGGCTGTCGTCTCAGAGGGGAGAAAAAAAAAAATTTTTTTTTTCTCCTCGGCCACACCTCCTTCTTAAAGAGTAGGCAAGACTGCCAGCGGTTCTTTTTTAGGATCCCCGGAGGCTGCAGAACCGCACACTCTGGTTCCTGCAGTCAGCTAGCGGCTTGCCTTCCCCTCTCAGCGCCACCCCCCACACCCACCCACACTGCTCCCCTCCTGGTCTCATGCTGCCCGACTTCCCAGTACAGAGAATCTCTTGACTCCCTAGACTCCATTCAAGAATCCGGGGAGCCCTCTGGTGTAACTACTTTGGCTCTTATGCCGCACCCTTAGATGCCACACAGTCTGGATGCCTAGTTCGCTGTGTTTGCTGGATCTACTGTGCAGATCAAAAACATGGTTCTTTCCCACCTCCCTCCTTTCCACTTCTCCACCCTTTCTATGCGTATTAGATCGAGACTCACAGTGAAACGGCTTCTAAGCACCAGCAATTTAAAAGTACAAAAATATTCCCTGTGGGTTGTGCGTGTGTTTGTTGTGTGTGTCCATCCGCGCTTATGCAAAACCTCCCAACGTCACACTTGGGTATCCGGACAAGATTCTCCAGAAACCCCAGATCTTTCCAGGGATTCCCTCTGCCCTGCCCTCCTCTTCCTCAGCATCCTTAAAAGAGGTAGGTCTGGGGCTTTCCGCCAGCCACTCCTGCCTTGATAGACGCACACACATCTGCTGCAGTTTTTTTCCTTCCCTGCTCACCCCTAGCCCTTTTAGGCGAGCAGTCCGGAGCGCAGGATTTCCTAGCATTTACCCTGCATCCGCACTGCATTCCCAGGCCGCCCTTCCAGGGCTAGACCTTCTACGGACCCCGCGGCTCTGGCTCCGCCTGGGTGGTGGGTGGTGCTCTCGCCGCCCCCTCCTTCCCCTGGGGCCCGAGAAAGCCAAGCGCTGGGCAAGAGTGCGCGCGCGCGCCGGCTTGCTGGGGGGGGGGATTCTCCTTCCCTGGAAGCTGCTGAGAGTCGCTGACCGAGAGTATCCCGGGGTCCATCAAAAGCCACCAAAGCTCGTTTTGAGAGCTTTTCTAAAGAAAAACGGTGAAAGAAAATCAAGAAGGGAAACCCGTTTCCCGGGAGGCCTGGGTTTCCGATGGTATCGGATCCTCCCGTAGCTGCTCTGATAGGGACGCGCTTGGCGGCCGCTGGTACCCGGACTTAGAGCGTCCGTTGCGAGAAGAGGGAGGTGAGGGACTTGCGGGCAAGAGTTGCACCTGATCAGGGAAGCTGCGAAGAGAACTGTGGGGTAAGTAGCTTTCTTCCGGCATCCGAGCAGGATGGGAGGAGGGGAGAGGGAGGAGGGGGCAGGAGAGGGACGAAAAGGAGAGGGCAGGGAATGGATTATGAAAGAAAGAAAAATCCTTCAAATTCCGCTGCAGAGGGAATGAACACAGCGCAGTCCTTCCAAGATGAGTCCCGCACGGGTTTTCTGTAGTGAGAGAGCAGCCGAGAAGTTCTTTTTAAAGAAAAAAGAAACTCCAAGCTCCTGGAGGGGAAGCGGGGCAGCCGGGCGGGGCGGAGTTCCAAGGCTGGCGCCTAGGGTCCCGGTCGAGGCAGTGGCCTGAAGTGCTGACTCCCAGCTACTGCTCCTTATGTCCTCGCTGCCCTCCCCGGGACGGACTTTTTGCCTCCGCCCCCGGGTGCCTGGCCGCCCCGCTGACGTGGGGACTCCGGGCGGCGGCACGGACGCTCACCTGGCCAAGCCTTCTCCTCCCCCTCCTCCTTATGCTCCCGCCCCCACCTGCCCTCCTCCTCTCCAAGTGGGAAGGCGTCGGGATCCGTAGGCGAGGAAATAACGACCCCTGCAGTTGCATTGCGGAAAATCTCGGCGGCGGTGCTAGTTGCGGGCGATGGAAGCGAGGCAACTGCGGGGTCTGGGGAGCCCTGGAAAATAGCAGAAAAGCGGAAAGCGCGCGTGCAACGAGGGGAGTCAGTGAGACTCCCGACGCACCCCAGTCTCGGGAGCCTAGCCTTGGGCTCGGTGTCCTGGAAGCATCGCCTGAAGCCAGCTTGGAGGCGGCGGGCGGCGCGAGGACTTGGGGAGCAGGGAGGGTCAACGGAGGCAGCTGGTGACCTGTGTTTGCGGGCAATAATCCCCGCTTCTCTTTCTTTCTCTGTGTGCGGTGTCTGCTCCTCTCCCCCCACCCTCCGGAAGCAGGAGAACTGGCATGATCGGAGACAGCAGCCACCCTTTGACCATGCCCCGGTGAAGGGGGGCGGACTTCGAGGGCAACTTGTCGCGGACTACCTGGCCTCAGCTAGCCTACCGAAAGAGAGCAAGAGCCCGGAACTCTACAGCTCGGCCCAGCGGGGGGCTGTTGTCTATGTCTTCTTGGGGCGCCCGGCGGTTCGGGGTCTCGGTTTTGCAGGAAAAGCCCAACGCTGTTGGCTTCAGGTGGCTGCCGCCGCCGCCGCCGCGGTCGCCGCAAGTGCCGTTTCCGCCACTGGTGAGAGGAGCTGAGACACAAGAGCGGGGAGACCTCCGAGGCAACGAGGCATCGGACATGTGTCAGCACATCTGGGGAGCACATTCGAAGAGCCCGAGGGGAGATTTGCCGAAACAATTCAAACTGCGTTATTGATCTTGGGGGTGCCTGTCCCTGGCTGGCTGTCGGGTGGGAGCGCGAGTGTGCGCTCTCTGGAGAGAGTGTGCGTGTGTGTATGTGTGTACCGAGTCGGGCTCCCCCCTTCCCCCCTGTTTTCCCGTCGAGTGATGCACCTGGAATGAGAATCAGAGGATGGAAATAGTCTGGGAGGTGCTTTTTCTTCTTCAAGCCAATTTCATCGTCTGCATATCAGGTACGGGACCTGCTGGGGTTGCTGGCGGGGTGGTGTGTTCTATAGTGGTGTTTAGAATGTGTGGGGGTTTTATCCTGTGCAGACTTAGGGCGGGAAGCAAGGAGGTGGCACGGGCCTTTTTCGTTCTGTGGCTTTGCTATCTTATGAATCAAAGACCTTCTAAGCCCAAGGGTGTGGGTGTGTGACTCTGTGTGTGTGTGTGTGTGTGTGTGTGTGTGTGTGTGTGTGTGTGTGTGTGACTCTGTGAGTGCGTAGGTGTGCTGCTATGGGTAAGATCTTTGGCGTCCTGGAAGGGAGAAGGGATGGAGACTGAAAATGAGGAGGCAAATGGGTGTTGATTTTCAACTGCTTTCCTGGCTGAGAACTCTGGCGCCGAAATCTGAACCTTGGTTTCCCCCACCCCCAACCCCTGGCTTCCAAAGTTCCCAAACTCAGTGGTTCCTGCTGGCAAAATGGATGCAGAGCCTTGCTTTGGTATCTAGGCACTTTAAAGGGACTGCGGGAAGATGCGGGACTGGGGAATACCCCCCACCCCTCCATCTACCTTCTCCAGATGCTGAAGAATGTATCCTGGTGTCTGAAACCCAGTGGCACAGCCCTCCCACCGCAAACACACCTGAAACAATACAGTATTAGAAATGCTGCTTTAGATTAAGGTCTTAATTCCCAGTAGTAAGGCTGTGCTGGCTCAGTTGCTGATCACAGGCTACTTGTGCCAGCTTGTGGCTTTTTTTTTTTTTTTTCCCAAATGAGAATCCAGGGTGGGTGTTGAGGTGACTAAGGCAGGGTTTGTGCCTGCCTGTATCTTAGTATCCTGTGTTGGGAGGAACTGTCATTTCCAAGATGTATCTTGTTTGGTGCAGGAATATAAACTTGGAGGGAACTATGTAGATATTCCCCAGTCCTTTGGCTCCTCCCATCGACCAGCACCCACTCCGTTTCCCTTGCACCTGCCATTTAAGTGCTCAGGGTGTAGCCCATTTGCGGTTCTCTCTTCTGCCTGCATTCCCTCTGCAGAATTAGGGACTGAGCCAACTTCCCATGAAGTCTCCATAGGTAGATGAGCAGGAGCCCTGCCTCTTTGAGCAAACCTGCTTGGGCAGCTTTGGAGTAGGACAGGTTTCATGCCTCCTCCTTTAGCTTTGCCAGTCCCCACCTCCTAAATCAGACCTGAGTCTGGCTATTAAAAACCCTTCTGTCTTTTCTTTACTTTGGACGCAGTTCTAAATACTGCTGTTTAATTTCAATCTCTTCCAAAGGCAGAATGGGGATCTGTTATGCGAAATCATGTTTGGAGCTTGACCACCCTACTAAAACACATGTCACTGTAATACTTTAGAGAGTTATGTCCATATAGTAGAAAAGGGAAGTCTGGGGTCATTCCCTTTTACACAGAGTGGAAATTCTTACTCTACTGCACACAGTAGGAATTCTTACTCTATTGTACTCTGTCTTCCAGTATAAATATTGAGGTGACTTCTGAGAATTTATGAATCCTATGACCAGGGGTAGATGGGGTGGCATGTCACAAAACCATATTATACATCTTTTACTGCATCTCTCCCTTTCTCTTGTTCCATATCATTTCACTACCTAGAAAATATACTTTTACCGCCTCTCTCTGATGTCATAATCATTTTCAGAAGAGCCACTTGAGTTCCTGTAAGACTGAATAAAGCATAACATTGGGTGAGGGACTGGACTTCCTTAAGAATCCTGTTAGACCCCAACCTCAACCCTTAATCAGGCCAGGCAATGAGATGGGGGGAGGGGTCATGCTGAGCAATAGTCTGTTTTTAGCCTCAGAGTTATTAGTGGGATACCTGTCATGGTTGCATTTGATTTGGTGTGTCAGCAGCTAAATTATTCAGCTAGAAACATGAGGAGGAGGTTATTTCCACCCCAGAAGTGTGTGTATGGAGTGTGTGGTCTCTCACATGTATTTACCAAATAATCATCATTGCGATGTAATGAGGAGGATAAAAGTGTAAGCACAACCAGCCGCTATTAACAAGACAGAAAGCTAGGCTTCCACTCAGGGTGCTCAGCTAGGATCTTCATTGATGTGCACTTCATGGAGATGTGCAGGCAAAGAGGCAGCGTGTGTTTACACATCGCACAGCTGCCTTCAGAAGCCCCCCTCGGCCCCTGCAGCCAAGGGGTTTTCTTCCTAGCAGCACAGCTCCTTCTGGTGAAGTTCATGTATGTCTGAATTATGATTAGTGAGATAATCATGACTCACAATTGCCACAGTTTGGGGACTTCAGCTCTTCTCTTGCCATCTGACAGCCCAAGGGATGCGCAGGAATGGGAGGTGCCGAGGTTGAGTAACGATGCCTCAGAGAGGCCTTCCTGGGTCTTTCATTTCTGTTTCTATGATTTGCAGTTTTAATTTACTCATGAATGAGTTTTATCAAAAGGAACAAAATCCTCTGATAACAGAATCCACTGTCGTACATTTTGAAATATAGATGGGAGGGGGGTTGCTTTTTCACCATCTGAGGGTGAGCTTCCCTGGCCAGTAAAGGGGTGCTAATCCGGATCACATTACCAGACAGTGAAGGATGAGGCATGGTTAGGTTCGACTTCATTATTGAGGAGCATAGGCTGGGAAAGGCCAGTAAAACCTGCAGCAAAAACATTTTGCAGGAAGAAAATACTGGTGGTAACTTTGCCTATGGAAGATCTGTGGAATGGACTACATTTGGTAGCCTTTGCTTTCAGGAACACTTTGGACCTTGTAACTCAGCATCTTATTAACCCAAGGTCCCAACCCTCATGCACACAGACACACACACGCACGCACACACGCACGCACGCACACACACACGCACGCACGCACACACACACACGCACGCACACACACACACACACACACACAGAGTGGGGGAGAGTTTGTTTTTTCTATCCTTTATTTGGCTATGTCATATAAAATATAGAAGCTCAGGCTTGGTCTGTTTCGTTGCTCTGCTGAAATAATCTGGTTGGCATAAGGACTAAGAGCCCATTTGGCCAGGGTTACCTTGCCGCTGAAGAAGGAGCATGCATATCGTCCACTGGAGGGATCATACCAATTTTGGCAAGTTAGCACTAGCACCACAGGGCTTAGAAAGGAATGCCATGGTCAGGAAACATAATGGAAATGTCATTTGGCTAAAGATGCAAGGGAGCAGGGATCTGTAAAGAGACCAGGAAGGGAAGAAAAGGGTAAGAAGGGTGAGAGGAAGAGAAGAAAGGAAGGGGAGAGAGAAATGAGAATGGGTGTTTTTCCTCTGTGCTAGCTAGAGGACCATTCCCTTTCTGCAAAGGCAGCTCAGCTCAGTGAGAATGGATGCTGAGCATCACAAGAGGGAATTTCCTGGTCCAAAGACAGCTGCCTGATTGAATTCGTACATTGTACTCTGCTTCCCCACTTACATAACTTCACCCTGTGCCAGTTTGTTCATGAAAACAGCAGTAGCCATTTAATTATGGGACAGCACCACACATTTTAAATTAAATGTAGATACTTTGATTTGATCCTTCTTAGATTTTTGAGAAGGGTGATTCTATAGGCGGGGCAACCAAAATCCACAGAGGTTTTGGAGAATTCGCATCCAGATCTGAGTAAAAATATCCATATATCCTTTTAAGTTTTGGTTCAATACTTTTCAAGTTTGATTTTTTTTTTTTACTGTTTATTTGATTTTTAGAAGTTCACTATGTCTAATTGAAAGAATAATTCACACTAAATTAATGTTATGCTTCAAGGACTTGGAAGTAAAAGTTTAATGCAACTTATACTGTAAATTTATACTGGAAAGTTAAAAATGCAGTAACATAACACTTGAATTGGATTTAAATCTATCCATCAGATGAAACTATTACCCAAGAATCTCTGGAATCTTTTAATCATCATTCACTATAAGGAAAGGATACTTCGTACTTCACATACTCTTTTTCTAACCTAAAAGTCAAAATTGTTTTATGTACAGAAAAGAAGTAATAGCAGGGTGCCACTTATTATATATGCTTAGATGAGATGATAAATGATATTTAATCATTTTTCATTTAGCATAGTGTCTGGGACCTAGCAAGCAGACACTAATATCAACTATCATTTATTTTCTACAAATGTTACTGTATGTAGAATTGATTCACATAGAGAAGAACTTTTCTTTCTTCACTGTTGACTTCAAGAAAAGCAAGAAGAATTATCAGTCAAGGGACTATGGGGATGACTCATAAAGTCCTTACTGCACAAGTGTGAACACCTGAGTTCAGGTCTCCCGCAATCCTGTAAAAAGCCAGACACAGTAATGTGAGAAAGGAAGTCAAGCAGATACCCTGAGCTCACAGGCAGTTTAGCTGTCTCAGTGAGCTCCAGGTTCAGTGGCAGGCCAGGTCTCCAAAAATAAGATGGAAAGTCATTGAGGAAGGCACCCAATGCTGACCTCTGATAATCCACATACGTGCACATAAACATCCATGTGCATATGAATTCATACCTACATATATATACATACATATACATTACACACAAATACACACATACATATAACACCAACACACACACACACACACACACACACACACACAGTAGCTAGCATATTTTGTAACGTAGAGCACAGATCCCACATTCAAGAAACTCTTGAGAAACCAGAAGTGTATCTTGATTGAACTTCTCACACAAACAAGTATGAGAAGACAAGTAGCATTAGATTTTAGTGCATCATTAGGAATGTTCTGTACTTGTTCATTTTTTACTCAGCATTGAGCGAGACAAGGCTTGGAGAATCTTATATATCACCCAGTCACCTGAAGTCCTTCTTACCAAGGTCAACAGGTTTCTTCCACATCCTTCTTATATATTATGTTATAAATCAGTATAAACTCCTCTTTAAAGTTCTTCCTAAATAGAAATCTGTGTATACATGACTTGAAATATAATATTCTATTAGCTAAAATTAAGCCCTTCTCCAACAGGATAATTGTGTCATTAGCAATATGATTTCCTTAAACCAGTGGTTCTCAACCACCCTAATGTTTTGAACCTTCAAGACAGTTCTTCATGTTAGGGGTAGCTGACCCCTACCATAAAGGTATTTTTGTTGCTACTTCATAACTTTAATTTTTCTACTTTTATGATATCTGATATGTGGCCCCTATTGAGTGTCATGACCCATCGGGTGAGAATTAGTGCTTTGAAGTATTTTGCTGTGTGAGAATTCATAGGCAATGACAGACAACCATCATCCAAGATGAAAGTCTCCAGGCAGTGAATGGAGAGAACCATACCAAGTAATAGAAAATCCCAAGAGTGGAAGAGAAATGTCAATGTGGAGAGGTCTTCCCTTGGGTGCAGAGAAATTGATTAACTGACAGCTGAAGACACCAGGACCGAATACCTATCTCATGACCTGCATTAAGTAGTTCATATTTGGATTTGAGGCTTCACTTTAGAGGAAATCCAAATGTCATAAGTCTGTAAGACAAGTCATTAAAGAAGGACTATGGATGCTAGAAGGCTCACCCCACAGCCCAACTCTACTCTAACCACATACATGGTATAGGCAATTGCCTTAGCTTCTTAGTCTTGGGTCCCTTACCTATAAAACACCGTATTTATTTGCCTTGTCTATTTCTAAAAGATTATTTGAACCAACATCAGAAATGATAAAGCATCCTTCAGGCTTTGCATATGTAAAGTGCTTAAATTATTGGATGATCCAAGATTAAAACACAGCTATAAAAGCAAAGTTGAGAGGCATGTGGAGAACATGGAGTGATATAAAACTATATGAAAATACTTAATTGCTTAGGTGTAGTTTAGTAAAATGCATTAGTGTGTCTAATGTTAGAAAGCAGTAGAAATGATATCCAATTGTCTAACACTATAGCATAAATGCTATAGATGGGGAAAACTTGGCTGTGAAAGAAAATGAAGATGGTAGATTGGTGTTTGACTGTGGAATCAATTAAATGGAGATCACATTAGCAAAGAAGCAGGTATGGGTGAATGCTCAGGAAAGAATACCACAGCAGAAATCCAAGGTTTGCTTTGAGAGACACTGGGGTATCAGGAAGAGCCCTTTTAGGAAGCTAAAATACTAGAAAAAAACAGGGTACAAACACCATCTGAGATTCTCTTAATAATATGTAGCTTTGCATTAATTCAGTGAGTTGAACTCATTTCATACCAGTTCTCAATTCTACCTCCTTTGGGTCTCAAGTTACTGTTGACAACTTCATGTTTCTGCTCTACTTGGCATGGCTTGTGCCTATTTGAGATCATAGACAATTCAGGCTTTATGCTGTGGAAAGAGTTGAGCTTTCTCATCTACATGGAGAAATGCAGAGTTGACCCTACCTGATGCTGTAGTTACAACAAGGAAACTATGAAGATAACAAAACAGAATTGGTTGAATGCGTAGCCTAATATCTGGACTACAACAACAATGGGCCAAATTGTGCATGTGGGAGAATTAGCATAGGTTGTGGAACAAACAGAAGCCCACACGTGAAGGACAAGTTTGTCAGTCATGCTCTAGAAGGTTATTATGTGGTAGTGTTGGAGAAATAAATTTGGCTCGGTGGGACAACCCTTTTTCATCTGTAAAGTGAGAACTGGAGACATGCACAAACAATCTGCCCTTGTGTCTGGCAGTAGTTGCACAATGAATTGAAGCTATCCCCTACAAATAACCCTACTTCAGTATGACTGATCTAAATAATAAACATTGCTTCTTCTAATGCTTGAAAATGTTTTTTGTAACTGCCATGTAATCCTTCAATCATTTTCTCTGTGTTCAATACTGTTCAACACACACACACACACACACACACACACACACACACACTGAACAACTGATTTTTCTAAGTGTTTTATATGATAATGAATACTGCATGTTAGAGGTTTATAGACTATACTGCGAGTGTGAAGGAAAAGCAGTTAGTTCTTGGTGTATAAAAGTGAGGAAGGGTAAGATTTATAAAGATGAAAATATCTGTACTAGAAAACAGCTTGAAATTTCAAAGTAAAGAGCAAGATAGAAGAGGAAAGCCATAAGGAAATAAATATATGTTCATAGCACAAAGCAAAAATGTCAAGAGTGATGTGAACTGGGCATATGAACTCAAAAGTTTAAACAATTGACTGGAACTAGGGTTACAAAACAAGCTGCAGTCGCAAGATGAAATGTTGAGGCCTTAGTATTTTTTGTTACAAGGAGCACAAGGAAAAATATGTAATCTATTTTGTGTGTGACTTACACAATACATTTGTACTTTGAATATTGGAAGCAATAGCCTAGAAACCAAACTCTCTCCATTCCTCACCACCTTTATTCTTGATGACAGAACACACAGAATTATCTTTTTAAAATTTCAGCCATTAGCAATTTAGTGAGTTCCAGCCTCAAACAAAACAAATACCACAAAACAACAACAACAGCAACAACAACAATAATAATAACAATAACAACAAAGCCCCAAATCCAGCAACAGCAAAATCCCTAGCTTCCTAAAGCAGTTATGTCAGTAGGGAACATTCCAAGAGGCAGGCTAAACACAGCGAGTCATTTTCCTAACTGTTGGAGCTCAGCCTTACCTTGATGCTTTTAACCCTTGGTGTTTGCCTAGTAAACAAATGAAGATATCTTGACATTGGACTTGAATAAGAATGATTGTATTTGTTAATTAGATAAAGGCAAAGAAGGAAATATCTACATATACATTTGTGTAATGGAACTTTAGGTTATACAATAGATGCCACCCTTGCATGAAACAGTTGGTCTGGCTGCTACCCAATATTCCTTATCAGTTTTACCTAACTATACACAACTCTTCTCTCCAGTATATTGCATGTTCACTTGGGAAAACATGTTTATGATCCACCAAATTACAAACTCATTGTATCCTTTTAATAGTACAATTACTATGACAAGGATACCTGTCACCTATCTATATATCTCTATCTGTCTATAATCTATCTGTATCTGTCATCTATCATCATTATCTATTTATCTACAAATATATAAATACATACAAATATACAGACCTAAAAAATAAAAGAGTTTTCTTTGTTCACTTCATCATACAATGTCTATTGAGCCTGCTCTAATCTTTCCAGGCATTTGGAATCAATCAGAATGAGTCAAACACTGAATTTCCCTGCAAGAATGTATTATACACCAAGAGATGAATTTTCAATTTGTGTGGTAAATATTTTAAGAAGGATTAAAAATAGTGAGAACAGAGGAAGAATATCTGAATCATTTTGCAGGTGGGGGCAGGTAGGGAAAAGAGGGTAGGCACCATTAGGAGGCTTGGGCTGAGTCTTGATGTTAAATGTTGGTTTGGAAGATTTGTGCTGATTAACCAGGAGGGGTGATATGGATGGAGCAGCTGTACTGGAACCATATCTGCAAAAGCAGAACAATGAAACGGGTCACTGTGAGTTCAGTGGGTGTCATAAGGGCAATATGATAACTAGAGAGTGGATGAGGTCAAGATGGAAATGTGCTTAGAAAGTATGGCTTCAATAACAGTGACACGTGGCGAATGAATAATGATGATGGAGAGAACTGTCCAGTGCCACTCTGTGTCCGAAAGGTCTCTGTTTGAGACTCAAGAAGTGTGTGGTGCCTGATCACTCACTTCATCGGGAAGAGACTGGTCAAGAAAATGTTTATGGCACTGGTTTAGCCATGCCCCATTTGGCTGAGATCACTAAGCATTTTCCAATGTTGTTTCTGGTTCCAGATGGCTTCCCAGAACCTTTTGAAGAAACTCAGGTATAGAGTACAGCGTTCAATCTCCTTATACAGTTTATTACTAAGCTTCTATACTTAAGAGAAAACATCCAGAAATCTATTCATCTACCCATATTTTGGAACATTTCAAGCAGCGCCTAATTTATTTTATTATTGAACACTTCCTTCCTTTTTGTTTTTTCAGTTTTCATTGCAAGTAATTTTAAATACAACCTTAAAGGATTTCCAGCATGTAAAGTTTGGGGGGGAGGGGAGGATCTTCCAGTAATGACAAGGAGTCTAGGAGTGCCTTTATTGCAAAGCCATGTTCTTTATTAGTGGGATTTCGCTGTTAATAGGGTATCCGAGGTTTGGGGTTGATTACATTTGCATGAAGGAACCATCAGAATGGCAGGGGAGAGATTATCCGTGGTTAAAAAGGAGGTAGCCTACAAATGACTTTGGGAAAGGTGACCGTTTTGTCATAGCAGATGCAGAATTCATCCTTAACTCGGTCCAATACTTCATGCCCAGTGGCTTAAAAGGGACGGCAGTAGGAAATGAAGCCTGTGACTTTCAGTTCAGTTTTTCAGAGCCAAGTTTTGCTGGCTCTGCAGCACATTTGGCAGTGATGTCAGAGTTGGAATAAACACATTTACTGGAGGATATGAGTCAACATATTTCCATTCTGCTCCTCCCCTCTGTGTCCTCACTACACACACTGCTACCTTGTACCCTCAGTGAAAATAATACGGATGGCAGAATTTACTGAGTGAGCACAGCCCCTTCCTCTGAAGTTGGGATTAGCAATGAATGACTCATGGGGCTCTAAAAGTCAATGCGTGAGGAAACATATTTAGAGCAGGTTTCTTAGGTTTTGCTTTCTTTTCCCAGTGTTTAATATGTTTGGCTATTCATTAAACAAAAGGTAATGAAAGGATACCTCATATAACGTGGCAGCAGTCCAAGCTATGGTAAAATGTAGTGAACAAAATACATTGACATTGGTCCTTGGAGAATGCACATGTCATGATGTACAAGCATTGTAGTTTGTACTTCCCATTGCCCGGTCCAGTGCCTGACATTTGGAAGTGGTCCTATAAATTAATTAATCATTAATCATATGATTAATTACATTAATACCTATCAATTAATATGTAAATGAACAGAAAGGAGTGATTTAGAATTACTTCTTGACTTCATAATAGAATAAGAGACCAGTAGTGTCATAGGAAGAAGAGGTAAATCGGATACCTGTGTCCAGTGTCCTCTTGCTTCTACTACCTGTTTCTGCTGGTGGATTTTCAAATGTACAAGAAGTCGGAGAAGAGAGGGACAGCCTGTTGGATATTTTTGGCTTTCTTTCTCAAATTGAACTCACAGGTTTGCTAGACAGACCATCCTTATTTGAGGTAGGCACTCACTAACTCGTATTTCAGCTCTTTTGTGTCCTGTGACACCAGAGTAAAGACACAAA
This sequence comes from Mus pahari, assembly GCF_900095145.1. Taxonomy (NCBI): domain Eukaryota; kingdom Metazoa; phylum Chordata; class Mammalia; order Rodentia; family Muridae; genus Mus; species Mus pahari. The sequence continues at coordinate 60,540,586 of NC_034603.1, forward strand.
CTTCTAGATGCAGGGATTCAATATTGTTACTTTGTTGATGTCCTTTCTGTCCCTGGTAGAGGGGATGTCATGTTTTTCCATCATGGGAGAAATTAGCACATCAGGGAGCACACTGTCCTACTAAACTATTCAGGGGTCCTCCTTTTGACCCTTGATACAGATAATTACAGGAAATGACTGGTGTCTATGGTGTTTTCAGACTTGTGTCAACAAAAATGCTATTTCTCACATTATTTTCCACACTGCCATGTTTAAACCTGGCAAAAGTAACTTAAGGAAGGAGTTCTTTTTGGCTCGTGGTTCTGAGACAGGGTCCACTGCATCCGGGATGCCATGGAAATAGGAATATGAGGCAGCTGGTCACATTCCATCTGTTGTCATGAACCAAAGAGTAATGGATGCTGGTACCCAGCTTGTTCTCTTGTTTTTTTAGGTATTGGAATTATTCCCTGTGCTGTCCTCATTCAGGGTGGGACTGTCCCACCCCAATTAACCCATATTTAAATGCTCCCTCACAGGCACATCTGAGGTTTTTCTTCCAGGTGATTCTAAACCTTGTCAAGTTGATGACTGATATTAACCAGCATATGAATGCTCTGGATTTTTGTAAATAAGAGTAGAGGATCTGACTACTTCTTACTGGAGAGAAGAACTTCCAAGAGCCTTGGAGCTGAAGTAACAGAGTGGAGCTGCTGTCAAGGGCAGGCATCCCCACCTGATTGATCTTAGCAAGTATGTGGAAATGACCACCTGGATCATTTGGTTGCCGTGCTATTTTAATTATAAGAAAGGGGAGAGTTTAAAGACAAAGTGTTCTTCTTGTTAGCATCTGAACCCTGGAATATGAGGTCAGGAGACAAAGCATCTGAGGGCATTCTTATTCCACTGCTTGCCCTGGGTATGAATAGTGATGTGTTACCTTGTCATCTAATTCACCATAATAACCCAGCCCTCAGCTGTTGTGACTCAAACCCCTGTAGAATAAAATAAAAAGTGAAACTCGCACACGTGCGCGCGCGCGCGCGCACACACACACACACACACACACACACACACACACTATTTGCAACAAGTCCAATCCCTGATGTTTCCTTCTGGAGAAGTTCTTTTTGGCTCTGTAGATTGGATTAGTGCAGTATTGGGCCTAAATGACAGCTACCTCCAGTCTTGGAGATATGAGTGGGTGTGGTGTTTGATGTTCTTTCTCCTGCTTTTGAAATAGATGGGACTATGTCAAGTAAAGTGTTTTATTGTGCTACAATTATAGGTGAGGCATGTGGAGGGAACTAATGAGTAAATGCTTGTTAAGCACCTACTATTTAGGTTAATTGTGTATTCAAATGAGATGCTCTTCTTTCATCTCTGCTGGTTTCGAGGCAGAAATTATAGAAGTGTTTTGCAGCCACAAACCTGATTTACACTGCAACTCACTGGGTTTAGTTTAATGTAAATAGTGAATAAGTCTCAAAAAATCTAGGAAAGATATTCGGGCCCTATAGACAAAATTTGTTTTTAACCAAAGTTTGAAGATTACAACTTTCCTATATACATGCTTTTGAAAACTTTCTTTCTCAAGTATTTTCTCATGTGGCTTCATTACTGCAGCAGTTCAGGAAATCTTGGATTCAGATAAATCCCCAAGCCAATGACATAAGACTTGGAAGCTTCTTGCTCACATGAATCGTCCAGCAGCCGTCAGCATGTATGTGTAGCAGCCTGGAGTCTTCCAGCCTAGCTTTGTGGCCAGTTCAGGGCAAAAGGTTTGGTGAATAGTTAGTGCCTGAGTTAGGGTTCTATTGCTGTGAAGAGACACCATGACCATGGCAAGTCTTATAAAGGAAAATATTTAATTGGGGGCAGGCTTACAGTTCAGAGCTTCAGTCCATTATCATCGTGGCAGGGAGCTGGCAGCATGCAGACAGACATGGTGCTAGAGAGGCAACTGAAAGTTCCTTATCTGGATTGGCAGGCAGCAGGAAGAGAGAGCAAAACTGAGCCTGGCTTGGCCTTCTGAAACCTCAAAGCCTACCCCAGTTCCTTCAACAAGGCCACACCTACTTGAACAAGGCCACACCTCCCAATAGTTCCACTCCCTGAGCCTACGGGGACCGTTTTCATTCGTATCATCACATTTGGCAAATAATATTTCTTGTTATATTTTTAGAATAATCTAAGCATCTAAAATAACATCTTTTAATAATTATTTTCCACTGTTTAGTGATGGGTTGTTTCAAGTTTATGTCTTTTTGTTAGCTTCTCATATCCATAGATCATTACCTCTGTTGAATTATTTCCTTAAACTAATTCTTACAAATTGTAATTCTCCCTCACAAAATTCCATCTGGTTTTACCATTATAACCTAATTATAAACTGTTCATAAGCTTCCAGATATACACCCAAATTTATATTTGGCCTGAAGGTGTATATAGTATGATGAACTTCCATTGTTTATTTTAATAATAATATCCCTTTCCCTGAAAGCTACTTAACCAAAACCAAATAGCTTTGGCATTAAGATGCCACTGTAATTTGCAAGTCAGACCAGAGACAGAAACTGCATCTAAGAGAGCAGACCCCTCTTGGGTCTAGAAGTTTGAGACTTGGGTAATATCCCTGGAACATATTTTTATTAATATACTGGGTGCAAGAGAATAGGCTGATTTGCAGAAAATATTAGGATGGGAGTTTGGACCTGACATAATTACTGTTAGCTTGCTAGTTCTGTAGGGTGGAGTCAGTCACCCACCACTGCCTTGATTCTCAGTGTTCTTTAAAGTTGCAATCCTAACCTATCTGACATGGGCACTGTTAAGAGTGTTAAGAGGATCTTACATTGTTTTCATTAATACTAAATGTTTCTAGGTCTTGAAAAGTCAAAGTAGCAAGCATTAAAATTTAGAAATATCTCGTGTGTGTGTGTATGTGTGTGTGTGTGTGTGTGTGTGTGTGTATAATAGGGTATGTTTGTGAAATAGGGTGTGTGTGTGTGTATGTAAGTGTGTGTATGTGTTGGTGTGTATGAATGAGTGCATGGTAGGTACATGGTGTGGATGTTTGAAACAGATCCTTTTTTATTGTTTTTCTGTTCCATATGCCAGGCTAGCTAGCCTAAAAACTTCAGGTAATTCTCCTGCCTCTACCTCCCATCTCCCCATGGGAATGGAAACACTATAAACATAGGTAATACCTGGACAGCATTGAAGTAATTCTGGAGATTTGAACTCATGTCCCTGTGGTTGTGTAGCAAGCACTTTTAACCCATTGGACTATTTCCTCATCCACTGGACCATTTCCTCTGCCCCAGACAGAACCATGAGATTGTAAACAGAAAAGTGACTTTCTAGAAAGAAAAGTGTGAGACAGAAGTGTATGAAGGTCGCCTAAATTATATTTGTAGGACGGTGATTTTGTGTGGCACTGTAGACTCTTAGCAAGACCCTGGGGACTAAAGTAAGGGTATATACACTGGCTGCTACATAAAAAAAATACTTGTTGAAAATGTTGTATATTCTTTTAAAAAAAAAAACTTGCTATCAACTCTGCTGAAAGTTAATGTGTGACTTCATCTCTTCGTAAGTTTCATGACGTCATTTGTGAACTGCAGTCAATAGCATCTGTCTGTGACATTAAGGGAGATTGATGGTTTTTTTTAAAATATGTAGAATGTTGCTTGAGCTATAGATTGCACTTGGTACATAGTAAGGTTTGCTAATTGTTATGGTGGAAGCTAAAAGAACAAGACACGCTGGGTAAAATTAGGAATTTGGCAATATTGTGTAAAACATGGGGATTAAATGAGCCAATGCATGTGAAAGTACTTAGCACAGTGGCTGTGTATAGAACATAATCAGTTAAGGTTGGTTGAGTTTGATTCACTCAGGGGAGCTAGAATGTTTGGGGAATTTTAAAGGTAGAAAGAGGGAAGTTAATTATGGTTTTCCCTACAGGATCTTCAGAGACAGTTTACTGGGTCTAACCACATTTTTCTTTATTTTAGTTTATCTAATGGACACATTTTCAATTTTAGCTATGCTTTAAACTTGTCAAGGTTTCCTGTGTGTGTTGTCTTATGTCACCCTGTAAAAACCCAACTTTGGCAGTAGAGGCATAAACTGAATGCTGATTCAAAGGATTTTCTTACTCCTGTTATCATCACCACCACCACCATCATTATCACCATCTTCCTCTTCTTCCTCCTCCTCATTAATAATAATAATAATATTTTTTTAATTTAGTAAATATTTACTGTTGGCCAGAACAATAAAACAATTAACTATCACATGCCAGTCCAGTTTCAGTAGAAAACAATACTAACCTCACATGCTTGGAGACTGTCTCTCACTGTTCTTGCAAACTGACTTCTTTTATTTTTTTTGCTGGTGATCAGTCTTGCCAGCTTTCTCCAAGTATTAATTTGTGCACATGGCAACCTCACCCATGTTTCCTTCAATGGGTTTGCAAATGAAAACATAGTTTTGATTTGGTTTAATATTCACTTGGGAAAAGGATTTGTAAAAATGATAATTAAATGCTGGGCTGGTGCTGGCATTGTGACATGGTTCCTTTTTAAATATTAGGTCTGAACGATTTAGCCAAAAGGCATAAAAGAAAAAAAAAAAAACCAACATGAAAAAGGACAGATGATGAATGCTGCCTGTGTGGATGTTAAGACGAGGAAACTGTGTCCTGAGTATTTCCCTAGGGAGTCTATTTTAGAGATTTTTCTGAACATTCGGGCTGTGTGTGAGATTTTTTTTTCCCCTGGTCACATTGGTAGAAGCTGGATTACAACTGAGAATGCAGAGACTAATGGCCTGTTGTGACTAATCCACTAAACCTCTACTCCTCTTTCTCTTACACTGATTGAATTTAGAGAAGCTGGAGACAGACCCACACCAACTATCCTGCTGTTAGATCTGCATGATGTAATGAGTTCCAAGAGCTTTAAAGGACATGCAAGTGAGGACCTGGGAACCCTTGTAGAATATACTTGGTGATACTTCTCTTAGCACTTGTTTACTAAATCTCAAAGTTCTCTTTCATTAACTTAATTTACTTTTAAAAAAAAAAAAGAGAGAATGCTTCTCACATGCATAGATCTAAAATTAATAGTATTGGGGATGGAGAGAGAGCTCGGTGGTTAAGAGCACTTACCCCTTCTGCAGAAGATCCAAATTAGGCTCCCAACACTCACTTCTGGTGGCTCACAACCACCTGTGACTCCAGCTTTGGGAAAATATGATGTATTCTCTGTAGGTACCTGCACTCATGTGGGGCAGAGAGTGTGTGAGAATCCCTCTGCTATGTAGGCGTTACAAAAACAATTGAAAGCTCACAGTGTCAAATGGGGAAGGTCTGAAGAAGTTCAGTACACAGCCACTGGAGCATGTGGTAGAGGCCACTGGAGCATGTGGTAGAGGCTGTTTGTGTCGTGCTAGATCAGGAAATGGGGTGTACTGTTAGCCTTAAAAAAAAAGCAGAAGAAGAAGAAAGAAAGAAAGAAAGAAAGAAAGAAAGAAAGAAAGAAAGAAAGAAAGAAAGAAAGAAAGAAAGAAAGAAAGAAAAAAGAATTAACCCTAGTATTTTGAGACTGAAGGTCAGACTACATTCAGAAATGGGAGAGTCACCTGGAGAATAAGCAATTTTAGAAATAACAGCCTGAGAAATCAAACCTTCTCCCCTGGTGACAAAGACTGGCTAGACATATAGCCCAGGTCATGAGCCTTCTCTATACTTGCACTGAGAATTTTCTCCCAAATATAAGGTTGAATGAGCTTTGCAGGACTCTGGGTAATGATTGTGGCTCTTCCTGAACACACAGGGATGGGGGGGGTGTTGGGGGTGTGTGTCAAGTAATGGAGCACATGGGTTCTGGCAAGGACTCTAAGTAGCCAGCCCCTGTACTCTTAGTGTCTGCATTTGTACTAAAGTCCTAAGGCAAAAGAACTTGCAATTCTAAAGCAGAGGCAGCCACGTGACAGACTAAGACCAGAGCCAGCCCCCAACCTGTTTCATAAGAAGAAACGAGTGACATTCTCATTCCAAAATGGTTTTGTGGATGGAATCAAATGACAAAACTGTTTCGTGACATAAAAATGTATAAAACCAGATTTTTGTCAATAAATAATATTTTACTGTAATTTGCTATTATTTGTTTCTGTATTGTATCTATGCAAGGGACCAAGTATTTGTGAAGGAGCCCATGGCTGGAAAAGTCTAAATTATTTACTCTCAGGCACTTTTGCAGAAGAATATTTGCAAACACACGCTCTAGAGAATATATAACAATTAAAAAAACAGTTGTACGGAAGCATGCTACAGATAAAATAAAATGCAACTGTTTTCTCTTGTCTTTGAGGAGTTCGAAGAAAGAATATGTTCCCTTAGCTACCCCCCATCACTATCGGGATAGAGATCATTCCATCAACAAGAATTCTCTTGTTCTTTTGTACTTTTTTTCTTTTTGTACCCTTGCTCTATGGCAATCAAGATTCTGATCTCTGTCACTAGAAACAGCTTTGCAGTGCCCATTTCCTGAGCCTTTCAGAGAGCTCGAGACTGCTGAGGGAGGGTTACATGGAGGTGTGAAAATTTGAAGTTGATTTCCTTCTTCCACTTGATAATTTCTCAATTCACTCCAAACAGCCACTTTGCTGTGATAGTAAAAGCTACCAGACACTGGGCAAAGAGCTCTCTACTTATCTCACCGGTTCCTTTAACCCACTGAAGCAATTCTAACTCATGATCCACTTTGGCTGGTAAAGAACACACATTCTCATTTAAATGTCCCCCAGAAGCCAGCGAGTTTACACTAGGAGGAATTAGAGGCTAAGTCTGAGCCTGAGGGCTGCAGTTTTGATGAGGTGGTAGGCTCAGGGTAAGTGACCTCCTTCTGAACCCTCAGCTTTCTACTTTGTAAAATGGAAATAAAAAAAAATAGTAATAAGTAAATAAATAAACGAGTTCAGGGATGATAGTGGCTCAATTAGCAAAACACTTGCTTTACAAGCAAAAGGACCTGACTTTGATTCTCAGAATCCATATGAAAATGCCAGACATGAGCATGTACACTGCACTTGCAATTCTAGTGCTGCAGAAGTTGAAACTGACTCCTGGGCCTTGCTGGCCAACTCTCCTACTTAGTGAGCTCCAAGCCAAATGAAGAACCCTGTCTGAGAAGGTGGTTGGCATTTCTAAGGAACCACACCCAAGGCTGACTCTGGTCTCCATACCCATGTTCACACTTGTTCTTGTGTCCTTGCCCAGTATACATATATTCATACACTTAAAATGTAAATAACCTCTGCTCTAATGTTGAGAGGAGGTAGAGATGCCAAGTTTAATTTAACAAAAGGCATACGTCTTTTAAAGGTTAAGATTTGAACTCTGATCTATCTGAATCTGTAGTCTTAACTTTGGTCACCATATCACAGTTGATCCGCTGTTTCCTACAAGTTAACTCTTAAGAGCATCAACGTTTTATAGAAGAGTATAATTCAAAGGGGTTGAATATCTGGTCCAACTATTCAACAACTGAACAGCTAATATCCATGTGTAAGTGAATAGTCCAGTTAGTGCTGCCCATATACACGGAGGATGAGGGCCAGCACCTGGATTTGTCACTTTACCATGAACCACACTCCTAAAGAAAACTGACTCTCCTCTAGCAGCCAACTGCTGTCAGTAGCTACTCACCTGTGTACTCCTCCCCTTTCCACGTGGGACTGTTGATCCCCTTGTCCTTGGGTAGGTCTTATTCAGGGAACTACAACTGTCATGAGTTCAAACTGCAACACTCATGTACTGTCAACTCCAGAAGACTCTGTTTTTCCCAGACTTCCCTGACTGCTGGCTTGTATAGTCATCTGCCTCTTCTGCACTGTTCCCTGAGTTGCTGGGAGAGGAGGTATGATATTGATGTCCCATGTGTGGCTGAGAATCCCACAGACACTTGTGCTCTGTAATTTTTTTTTTCCAATTGTGAATCTTTCTAATTTATCCTAAGGCCAACAGGAAAAATCAGTATACATTGGCAGGTGAAAGGGAGCGAAATAAAAGTTAAAAATCTTTTTTTCCATTGTGTAATTTTGGCTTCTTTGTCAAATATCAGGTATCCACTGGTGTGTGGATTTACATCTGGGTCTTTTATTTGATTCCATTGATCAACCTGTTTTTTCTTATGCCAATACCACGTAGTTTTTATTACTTTGACTCAGTAGTCCAAATTAGGGATGGAGATTCCTCCAGAAGTTCTTGTACAGGAGTGTTTTAGCTATCCTGGGTTTTTTTCTTTACTATGTGAAGTTGAGTATTGTTGTTTGAAGGGCTCTAAGAATTGTGTTGGAATTTTAAAGAGAACTGCATTGAATCTATAGGTTGTTTTTGGTAAGATGGCTATTTTCACTATGTTAATCCTACTGATCAATGAGTAGGAGATCTTTCCACCTTCTGATATCTTTTCCAATTTTTTCAACTCGAAGTTCTTGTCATACAGGTCTTTTACTTGCTTGGTTAGACGTCACACCAAGATATTTAAAATTACTTGTGACTATTGTGAGAGGTGTGGATTCCCTATTTCTTTCTCAGTCTGTTTATTGTTTCTAAATAGGAATATTACTGATTTTGTATTTTACTTAATCTTGTATCCAACTACTTTGCTGAAGGCATCTATCAGCTTTCAGAGTTTCCTGGTAGAACTTTTGTGGATGCTTATTCATGCTACCTTATCATCTGCGAATAGTAGTACTTTGACCTCTTTCTTTCCAATTTGTATCCCGTTGATCACCTTCAGTTGTCTTATTGCTCTAGATAGAACTTATAGATTGGTGCCTACTCAATTATCATCACAGAGGCTTCATCCAGCCACTGGTGGAAATAGATGCACAGACCTGCAGCCAGACGTGCAGAGGGGGAGGAAGGATTGTAGGAGCCAGACTCAAGGACACTACAAGAAAACCCACCCAATCAACTAACCTGGTGTTACTGGCTGGTTTTGTGTGTCAACTTGACGCAGGGTGGAGCTATCACAGAGAAAGGAGTTTCAGTTGAGGAAATGCCTCCATGAGATCCAGCTGTGAGGCATTTTCTCAATTAGTGATCAAGGGGGATGGCCCCTTGTGGGTGGGACCATCCCTTGGCTGGTAGTCTTGGTTTCTATAAGAAAGCAAGCTGAGCAAGTCAGGGGAAACAAGCCAGTAAGTAACATCCCTCCATGGCCTCTGCATCAGCTCCTGTTTCCTGACCTGCTTGAGTTCCAGTCCTGACTTCCTTTGGTTATGAACAGCAATGTAGAAGTGTAAGCTAAATAAACCCTTTCCTCCCCCAACTTGCTTCTTGGCCATGATGTTTGTGCAGAAATAGAAACCCCAACTAAGACACCTGGTTCAAAGGTACTTGCAGGTACTGAACCAGCAACCAGGGAGCCTGCATGGGGCTGATTAGTCCCTCTGTATATGTAGCTTGATTCTGTGAGACTCCTAAGAGTGGGAGCAGGAACTGTCTTTGACTCTTTTGGTAGGTTTTGGGGCCCTTCTCACACTGGATTGCCCAGACCAGCCTTACTACAAGTGGAGAGAGGTGCCTAGTTTTAATGCAACTTGATATGGCGTGTTTGGTTCATATCCACTGGAGGCTTACCCTTTTCTGAAGAGAAACAGGAGTGAATTGGAGGGGAGGGGAGAAGGAAGGTTTGGGGGAAGGGAATGGGAAGAGAGATGGGAGGAGAAACTGCAGTCAGAATGTAAACATTAATAATACAAAGTTAGAAAGAGTTAAAAGTCAAGAAGTCTATACACCATATTTAAGTTATTGCTACTTATCAAATTATACACACACACACACACACACACACACACACACACGAGTACATGTGCACATCAAAGTGCACGTGCACACACACAAAGGGGTTTATCCTGAAAAGGATAGATAAGCTGATGCTGCAAGCAAAATGATTCTATAAGAAAAGCTCCAACAATTTACACCTAAAGGCACTTGAGAGTGGACACTTTAAAGCTGAAGGTGCGTGGTAGCAGTAGCCAAAAAAGAGTGATTTTAAATAATTTCTTCATATTAATCCCAAGCATGGAAAATTAGTATCTTCATTTTACAGGTGAAGGGATTTCAGGCTTAGAAAATTTGGCCACTTTCACATGGATACCTACAAAGCTATTTTTGGGGGTCTCAGGGCATCTAACTCATTTTTCCATACACGTTGCCACCTGCTACCTACCTGCCTGTCATATTGGATATGAAAGGATAAAGACTGGTGTGTGTAAGAAGCAGTCTCCGTTTAGAGGGTCAACTTAGAGTTTTCACATGTAAACCAAGCTCTAGAGGTACAGTGCACTGCATTGCTTTTGGTGGGCTTGGAGGAGGATATGCTTTGAATTGGACATGCTTAACGATGTGTCTGGACAATGACTATCACAGTGAAACCAGGAGGCACTCCATTGTTGTTTGTATTATTCTAGATAATTTCATGTTGTCTTTAGTGTATTAGATAAGGGAGATATGTAAGTCTGGCCCTTCAATTTCTCCTCTTCTTCACCCATAGCTGTGTCTGTGCTTTGATCAGTGGTGTGATGGTTTGTACATTCTTGGACCAGGGAGTGGCACCATTTGGAGGTGTGGCCTTGTTGGAATAGGTGTGTCACTGTGGGTGTGGGCGTAAGATCATCACCATAGTTGCCTGGAAGTCAGTCTTCCACTAGCAGCCTGTGGATGAAGATGTAGAACACTCAGCTCCTCCTGCACCATGCCTACCTGGATGCTGCCATGCTCACTCCTTGATGGTAATGGACCGAACCTCTGATTAAGTAAGCCAGCCCCAATTAAATGTTGTTTTGTTGTTGTTGTTGTTGTTTTTGTTTTTTTTTTTTGTTTGTTTGTTTTTTATAAGACTTGTCTTGGTCATGGTGTCTGTTCACAGCAGTAAAACCATAACTAATACAAGTGGTGTCCTTTGCATCTACCCGAGTGATGCCTTTCTAGAAGCCATGTGAATCAGGGAGGAGGGCGAAGTGTTTCTCTAGGACCAGCTCTGCAAGCTTGTCCCCTGCAGTGGCTCACTGAGCCCTCAGAAAATGCTGGCTGGTTTGGAAACCCCAAACCAGAAAAATCACTGTAACTGCTCACTGAAGCAGTTTGCATGCGCACAGTTTCTTGACCAATGATCCCAGGGCTGCATCTTGTACAAATGACTCTCAAGCGTTCTGCTCCTTGGGTTTGGGGAGCTGCTATTTGTGTAATTCGTGCTCAGCAGTCCTGTTGACAGATGGTGGAAGCTGCTCATTAAATCAGAATCCTCCTCACTCCAAGGGCCCCAGGCATGTTAGGAGAGTTGGTGGTATTTTCTAATGCTGAAGAGCCTACAGCTCAAGAGCAGAAGATAAATATTCTCCTCCATCGAGCACCCACTAACTTAAGCCTTACTGAGCCCATTCCCTTCTTGTTGACAGGAAACATTTAGAAAAGTGAAGTGAAGTGCTTTTAGGCACCAGCTCCTTCATCCATCACGTTCTCTTGTAATACGACAACCTGACTCTTTTTTTTTTTTTTTTTTTTTGAAACATCTTCAGGTAGTGTTTTATGTCAGTGACATACAGCAGTTTGATCCCCACTCCCCACCACCACCACCAAAAGACCTCCTTAGTCCAGAGTAACTTTGGTTTTGAAGCAAGTTTAAGCAAGGTTAATTTCTCTGGAGATTTTGGTGAAAGAAAGAAGTCTACTCAAAACTGGGGACTGATATGAAGCCGAGATGGTTCAGCACAGGTACGTTTTATGCAAACTAACTATGTTAATAAGCTCTGTGTTTGTCCTAAGAGCCATAAGTGAGCCCTTGGCTGCTGGCTGCATGTGCTCATGCTTGTAATAACCATGAAGAATTGACTGCTAGTAAAGAAGAAACAGGCCATTGACATGCCATTGACACCAAGACAAGCCAGCGGGATTCTCTGGTGGAAGTCTGGGTTAAAGATGGAGGCCACTCGATGAAGTTTAGTAGTATATACAGAGAAAGATGGTCAGGATCAGAACCTTGTTTTGTGTGAAAGACTATGGCCTGGTTAGCCTTAAGCTTAAGGCAGTACTCTTCCTTCAGCCTCTCACATGATGGAGGACAGGCATGCACCACTATGCCTGGCTCAGAATTCAGAGCTTTAAGGCACAATCCAAAGAACCTATTGGACTGCTTATGGTGAGGTAAAATGAAGCCTGTGTTCTGGCTCATAAATCATATAGATGGCAGGGGTGTCCCAAGGGCAAGGCACAATAGAAGATGCAATCCTGGCATAAAGAATGGATTTGCACTGACTCAATATAAGAGTGAATTATGAGAGCCACCTTGAAGAAAAGGAAAATGTGGACCTACAGGGAGGGATATTATGACGTCAAACAAAGAAGGAAGTGAGAACTCCCTTTCCAGGAAATATACAACATGCAAAATAAACAAATGTACTATTGCCACTACCTTTGACTAATATTGATAAACTAACATTCATTGCTTATGTCTCTAAAGCATATAACCAGCCTTTACATCACAAATCATCCCTGTAGAGCGGAACATGCCACGATTCAGAGGCATTAAATCATTGACCTGAAATTACAAAGCTAATGAGTGGTCAAGCTAGGATTTGAACCTAAGTTTCTCTTGGCCTTTAAGAGCAGATCATAACTTTTGAGCAAAGCCTTAGCTCAAGTGTCAATTGAGCAGGTACAGGAGTAGAATGGTCGAATGTAGCAACGAAATACTAAGAATCCAATGGGAGGTCTTGGTATAAATATGAAGTGTAGGTCTGTTGGCCTTGAATTATAGATACATGTGTACTTACAATTTTGGGTGCAAGTGAATAAGTTTTAAGTAGAGATAAAATAAATGATATTGACAACATTGAGGATAAGGAGGGTACCCGGACAATAGTACAGAAAATACCTCTTTACACCTCATTTTACTTTATAACTTCTGATTATTCTGATTTGCCAATGAGATAAAAATGCAAACTCTTAGCTTGTCCTTCCCACCAAACACTGACACATCAAGATACTTTTATAGTAAAGTATGGTCTCATTTCCTGCTGTCCCTCTTCCTCTGTACATCCTAACTTTTGATCCAAAATGCTCTTCCTACCACCCTTCTTCCTCCATTGTCATAGTCACTCTTCACTAAGCCATTATAAATTGAGCATCTACTGTGTTCTGAGTACTGTTCTAAGCCCTATGTATAAGGGAAGAACATCCTTGGGAAGTGAGAGATGGTTATAATGAATGATCTATATTCATTGCACTGTACTGGGAAATATATTACTATAAGCAGTGCATCTAATGAAAACAGAGACCTGATAATAAGGGCTTTGTCTTAAGGAGGTGAATTATGATCAGACAAGTCCAAATTTCAAGTACATGAAGGAGCTGAGCTTTTCTAGCAGAGGAAATGAATGTTGCTAACAATTCAATGGCTACTTGGAAAATGTAAATGTTGACTTGAGTGGTTTCTAACTTGTGATGGGTGGGTTTCATCTCTTTCCTCCTTACCACATTTTGCTTTCCCCAAATCCCAAAGCCTCTTCTGCAGCTTCCTCTTTTCTGCCTCCTTTCACTTCTTTGCTGAGTCTCTGGATTAAACTCTTCATTGTGGACCTCTGACAGCTCCTCTCCTGCCTTGCTAACCACTTTAAAAAATAGACATTTAAAAGCCTTCTGTGGATCTCCCGCTATGTTATGGCTGTCATGCTGTGTGAATCAAGACTACCTGCCCACAGGACGGGTACCCCCACTGCTAGTACCCTGGAGACTCTGAAGCTTGCCTAAAGAATTTTCACCATGAGCTGTGCTGAACAGGACAGCTTGGTTTCCATTCCCTGGACTTAATCACCTCCTGTGTGCCTGTCTTTGGCAAAGGGCATGGCACCAGCTGTCTCCTGTCCCACAGGATCAGGTGTAGACAAAACAGTGAAGCAGGCAGTGCCTTGCAAGATAGTTCAGGGTTAGGCTGACTCCAGCAATCTGAAGCATTTGGTATCACATAACTTGTATCTGGTGTTCAGCCTGCCCCTACCTTTCTGGGATAGATACCCTGAGCTTCAGCTGTAGGGTTGAGTTAAGTCACCCCACCCTGTGTTTTAAGGTCTGTTCCAAGGCATCTTTGCTGCTCGCTCGTGTGGTCCTAGGCCTCAACTAAATTGTAAGATTATACCTGAGTCTTAAAGTTAGCCCCCAGCTCATGCCTTGGTGCTGATGAGGGATGAGGGCCTCTTGTAGTATATAGCCTTTCTGGTCTAAACTACAAAGGGATCTTGGACTTTCTAGGCTAAAAGACAAATGTCCTCCCTAAATTTAATTCTCTTACTAATGAGCCAGCCTCACTAAGATTCACTGGACTCAGATTGCCAGAGCTGGAGAAGAAGACGAAGAATTCTGGAAGTCTGCACTGCCTTGATTTCCTCTCACTGTGCTCCACATATCAGACAACCACGGATGATATGGTTCTCCCTAGTAATTTCCATGCTTTATAAAAGGGTGCTTCTCCCAGCCTGTGACTGCACCAGACACCTTAGACTTGGCCCATAGAACTTCATATCCCAGCATTCAGGAGACAGAGGCAGATGGATTTCTGGGTTCGAGGCCAGCCTGGTCTACAAAGTGAGTTCCAGGACAGCCAGAGCTATACAGAGAAACCCTGTCTCAAACAAAACAAAACAAAACAAAAACAAAACCAACAACAACAAAAAGAAAACAGCTCTGTGAATAAAGCATTTTACGGCACCCAAGTTCTAGTCCAGACAATCATCCTCAGAAGTTCATGTCCTTAGCTTTCCTGTCCTATCCCATCTGGACCTTATTGCCTGGCATGCTCAGTGCCTCTTTGAGGCTGCCCACTCTCTGTTAGCATCTTCCCCAGCCTGCCTTTCCTGTGCTACTGAAGCGCTTGTGGCAATGTCTGTTACTTTATTATCAGACAAAATAATGCCTCTATGTACTATATATGACCTGATCTTTTAGTGCAGCAGACACTGCTGAATAGCTAAATTAAGTTAATTAGCATGTGTGCCACCTGATATTACTAATCTTTATTGTGATGCTGACACTTAAAATCAGTCTTTTATGTACACATGTATCAAATAGAGTCACCATCACGTACAATAGATCTCTTGAATGTGGTCTACCTATTTAACTGGGAAAAAACTAGTCATGTCCTTTGACCAATATGAACCCAATCTCCACCCTCTAGCCTTTGATGACAATTCTTCTTCTCTTGGTTTTTAGGACCCATATGTAAGTAAGGGTAAGTGGCATCTGTGTAGTGTGCCTCATTTATTTCTATTAATGTCCTCTAGCTAATTTATGTTGTTGAAGATAACATAATGTCTTCCTTACTTAAGGCTGGCTAGTCTTTTGTTTTGTGTATAGGCCACACCTCTTTATCTATTCTTCTGGTGGTGGGCACTGAGACTGATCCTATGCCTTGACTACTCTAGACAACTGTGAAGTGAACATTAACATACAGATGCTTCTTCAACATACTCCTTTAGATGTGTAGAGAAGTCAGATCTCTGGATCTTAAGGTCGTACTAGTTTTGGGGGAAAATCTATACTGTTTACATAACAGCTGTACTAATTTACACCCCCACAATCTGTAAACCAGGGTTCCCTTTTCATTTAGTTTAATCAACATTTGCTATCTTTAGCTGTTCTGACAGCAGCCATTGTAACAGGAGTGAAGTGAGCCCTCCCTGAAGTTTTAAGTTTTATTTCTCTAATGAGAAAGCATTTTTTGAATGTTTTTCATGTCCTTGTTGGATAGAACTAGCTATTTAGGTCATTTGTCCAATTTTAATTGGTTGGTTTTTGTTTTGTTTTGTTTTGTTTTGTTTTATACTTGAGTTTGAGTTTCTTACATATTTTGAATACAACTCCTTACTACGACTTTCCAAATACTTACTGTGTTTACAAATATTTAATTTCATTCTGTAGATTTTATCAGGACTCTTAATTGTTTCCTTGGATGGGCAGAATAGTGAATAAATATTATTCTACTCTGGCCCCTTCCTGCCTTCCCAGGACCATACTGTATAATTAAATCATGCATAATTGAGTCGCACCATGATTGGAGAGTGTACTTGCTGACACTCTAAGGACCACAAGTGTCAAGTTGTTTATCATTAAGCTCATGACTACTTACTGTGCAGTGCTTGCATCATAAAGGGGACATGTGTAAAAGGAGGACTCAGTGGTCAAGCTTGTAGATTCTAGAACATTTGAATACATGCTTTACTACACAAAACCATGGAGTCCTGTGCAAACCACTTGTCTTCCCAATTTCTGAGTTTCTTCACCTGCAAACTGGAGATAAAAATATCAACTGTATCATAATATCCCTGTGAAAAGTAAAGCAATTGATTCACATGAACTATTTTGCATATAGTAACAAAATAATATTTGGGATGATGATGGTGATGAAAGGGAATATGACTGTGCCTTCACCTTAATAATGGAAAGAGAAATTTAGCCTCATAAAAGTAAAAGTTATTTTGGATAATATGAAAAAATTGATAAACTTCACAATAATTGTTAAGGACAATTTGGAAAGCCATATTGGCTTTTGGGATGAGTAGCATGGACTAGAAATAAAGGAGCATGGAGATAGTGGTTGAGTATTCTTGATGGGCTGCATCTATCAATAAAGCAGTGGTTGTCTTTGTTCGAGTGATTTCCATGAGGTGTTCTGATAACACCAAGAATTCTGGATGCAAGTTGCAGTCTTGAGGTTTGCATTAGTCACGGGTAAGGGGTGACTCACACTAAGGATCCGACTCTGGATTGGGAACTGACTCAAGAAATTATGTCCAGAGCTGAAACTGGCAGGAAAGCAAGGTAGTCACATGAGGGTTGACCCAACATTTGAGGTAGAAGACAACCAAAATCAAAACAATAACAAAAGACCACCTAGAACAAAAAGTTTAGAACAAATGATTGGAAACCAGGAGTGGAGATAAGAAACAGAAAGCTTCACCAGGCTTCAGTTGATACATGTAGGCACTATTGAAGGCACATTAATTCATGTTACAGGTAACATTAATTCATGTTGCTATCAGATTCTGTAGTAGATAGTCCAAAGAGAATGGACCATAAGATAGATAGTTCCAAATAACAGCTATGGAATTAGGAGACTCCCAAGTCTAGAGGTTCTGATCTGATTTGAGAATTAGCTCTTGGAAAGATAATTGCAGTCAGTCACCCAAGCAGGTCATTGTCAGGTTCAGTTTAAGGATGCTCAATGACATTTATTGACTGGAAGAAATATTCTGAGGTTGAATAGTAAATATGGTTCCCTTTCAAATTGAGTTTCTACTGTATTTGATATACTGCATTTTTTGAACATGTAAGAGACAAAAGTGACACCATTATACACCTTTTGGTTGAGAACTAGCAGGCTCTAAGCTATTCACAAATATCCAATGACTAGATATCAGTGTAGGATACAAAGGACACAAAGTTAAAGAGTGTTAGGAAGGCAAAGGCATGATCAGTGGTTTATAGTGGCACTCAGTGCCCCATGTCTCCTGAACTAGCATTAAAAATCAAGTTCAAATTTCTGTTTTGCTTGATAGATATTGTGACTGTAGATGGGGCTCACACCTGTCTTTGACTGTATCCCAACCTGCAGAAATAAATATCTAAGAAGTAACTGACTTAGAGCTATTTGGGAGATTAACTGAATGTCTATGCAAAGTTCTTGCAACGTAATACAACTAGTTGGTATTTATTCTAAAGAACTACTTCTCTGAGGTCAAAGGAATAAAGTCCAGATAATGTCTACTTTTAGAAATCTAAGGACAGGTAGAACCTTAAATTAAAACAACAAAGCAATATGAAGTGTGAACTAATTCCAGAAAATTGAAAATGAGAATGTGTTGGCTAACAAACTCCTTTCATTCCTGAGGACTTGTGTAATCACAACTCCAGAAAACGGAAGAATAGAGGTTATCTCTATAGTGTATAGAGAGGGCTTTAACTGGAATGGGTTCTGCTGAAGAAAGTTCAAATCACCCTCCCTTGCTAGAGAGTACCCCTTCAGTGTCTGTTTTATATGGAGAAGAATGGGAAACCTCAGAAGGAAAAATGACAACTTACAGCCAAACATGCACTTCAAAGCACATACAACATGGAGACATTGGCAATGGACCATATGCACACTGATCAGGATTAGGTAGATAAACTATAGAAGGTGGATATTGTATAACGCTATGTAACATTGTAATAGATTAGAACTTTGTGTTCACAACACAGTGGAGTGTCAAGGCTATATGTCAAGAAAATGACATTCTAGATAATATACATACCATGCTATTTATATAAAATGTACATATAGTTATTGTTACATCTTTAAAAGTCTAGAAGGGCCAGATCAATAGTGATCACTTCCAGTCAGGGTAATATGGGAAAGGTAAAGGGGACTTCAACCTGTCAGTTTTCCCTGAAATACCACGAGGAAGTGCTTGTATTTTATTATGTAATTGCAAACAAATACACACAAATTTTCTTAAAGAAGCCTATCCTTGTTTTCATTTACCATATCATTTCTTTACTCCAATCCACAATGGTGGCTACTCTTTGCAAATATAATGGAGGAAAAGGTTGGCTGAGTTTTTTCCATGTACTGGTATTTCAGAAGGCTTATTTTTTAAAAAGTATGCTTCCTTTTATTTCCAACTTTGTAAGCAGTTCCTAATTTTGTTCCTAAGTTTCATAGGGAATGAGTTAACGTTCTCCCACACATTGCTGGCATTCACATATGTCCCAAATAAAAATGAACTGCATAGAAATATAAAGAACATTGTGTGAGATGGGCAGTCTTGCTCAGCTTGGTTTCCAAAATGGGCATGGAAATGCCCATTTAAAATTTACATTTAGACAGAAAAAAATTACCATTATCTCAACAGCACAAGGAAAAATAATGATGCCAGAGGTTGAAGCGTCCAAGTGCACAGCATGCAGATAAGTTAACTAAGCACTCACAGATGAAGACTGAAGTGGTCAGCCCAACATTTGCTCATTTCTACATACTTAGATGATGGGTGGACTTTTGGCAAAGTCATCTGTTGGCTGTGGATAGAAATACATCACATGGAAATGAAAATCAAAATAAAGCCATAGGTTCAATATGTTTTCAAGCAACGCTTTTATATGCCTTCTTTCCAGAGCCTTCTAGCAACTCAGATATTCAGTTGTTAGACTAGATATTAATTATGGCATTTTACAATGCCACTTATGACATTGGGTCTTAGATATATTTAGTGGTCTTCTTTAGAATGCCATTGACAATATTACAGCCACATTTCATTTCATTGCACCAAATCTATCATAACTTTGCATATATTTTTTTATCCTGGTCTAACACCCTAACTAAAATGAAACTTTGTAAGGGATGGTGATTTTCCTTGTTCTTCTTATTAACTTAAAGAGTATCCAGCACATTAAAAAGTACTCTCCAGCTCTTGAAAGAATGACATTATCAATGGATGGAAAGGATCTGAATCGGAGTTAATAACTGAAATCTTATAAAGTGGTGTTGGCAGTGATGAAGGTGGATCTGTAACTTGAGAAAAATGTCATCATAGACTGTGTCCTGGTTAATTCTTCCTCAGCTTCACACACACACACACACACACACACACACACACACACACACACGCACACACACATGACATCTGGGAAGAGGATACCTTAGTTGAGTAAATGCCTCACCAGACTGGTCTGGAGGCAGGTCTGGAGGGCATTTTCTTAATCAACTATTTGATGTGAGAGTGTCCAACTCACTGTGGATGATACCACCCCTTGGCAGGTGGCCCTGTGTGGTATAGCAAATCAGACTGAGTAAGTCATGAGGAACAAACCAGTAAGCAGAACACCATGACTTCTGCATCAGCTCCTGCCTCCAGAAACCTACTTAAAGTTCCCTAGATGACAACTCTAAACTTCCTCTCCAAGTTGTTTTGCACATGGTGTTTTATCATAGCTGTAGAAATTCCAATACAGACTGTCTTCTGAGACATGGAGGGAAGGTAGCAATGTAGAAAGCCTAAGGATACACTGAGAGGGGCAATTCGTTATCAGTGTGGCACTGGATACTGCACCACATTCACCACATTAATATAAGTATTTACACAGCAAAGAAATAGGGGGGGGGGCATCCATGATGATTCAAGAGGATCCCTGAAAGAAAAAGTGACATGTCACCTGATATCACATAGATGACTGAGTTGTAATGGTTCTAATAAAGCAGAAAAAAAGACATGGCCACAGCTCTGTGAACAAAAGCTAAGGGCCAAAGGGGACTATGACATAGATAGCCTTGTCTTGTCTAGATGAGACCAGGATGAGAAGCCATGATAGGTGTGGGAAATTAAAGGTCTAAGGACATAAGCAAGCTCCAGTCATGAAAGGAGTTGACCACAAAGACCAACACCAACATTATCCTGAGAGTATAGGAAGCTGCAAAGATTAAGTGTGGGGGCAGGGAAAAGAGCAAGCCTCTTGATGGAAAAGTTTAAGTCGTGAGTTAGTTCCATATGGTGAAGAGCTTTCCAAACAAGTAGAGTATAAAGAGCATTACATAGGAAACAACATCAGCAAAGAGTGAAAGCCATAAGGATGGAAGGCAGTGGTTAACCCAGCCACTTCAATGCAGCTGTGTGAAGTGTATAAAAAATAGGGAATCTACGTAGGCAGACAGACATTGAAAATCCTGGTCAGATATCCTTGCATACACTATAGATCAGATAAAACCAGTCTTTATATGCTGTCTTTTCCTCAAATGCACAGCCTACATCATCTTTCACCTTAGAAGCACTTTAATAGATTCCTTTCGGCCTATCTAAATTACCAGCTTCATCTCCCTTCCATTTTGGGGGCCATGGTTAATGAAAAGTAAGTTATTTCAATGCAATCACCATGATAACACAATAATCAGTCTAACTGAGGCAGTTACGTGATTAGGGGATAGGTTCTATACACGGTCTTGACACACTGGACAAAGAGATGATTCTTGTCCCACATGCAATTGAGTGGGTTTGTGTGAGATTCCATGATGCTACTCAGAAAGACATGGAAGGTGAAATTTAGAAAATTTTTTATATAAGTTCTCTGCTTCATGTTTTCAAACTGTAGTTGAAACATAGGAAGTGAAATAGTTAATCAGGGACTATTACTATATCATACTAAAGAATTCCAGCACTGTTCCATAGTACAGAAAGATATAGGAATCTGATTCTGTCTACAACTTTCTATATGGGCTATGTCACTTCTTATGCTGGGTTTTAAGCAGATACATGCTATATATGAGACAAAGGGCTTCAGAAGTTTAAGGGCATTTCATACATCTATAAAGTTGGTGAGAAATAGTTTAGTTTGGAGAAAGGAGATCAGTTTCTGGATCCTAGATCTACTACTTCTTTGTTCCTCAGTTTCCTTATTTCTATAATGAGACCAATGACAACTGTTGCTTTTCAGTAAGGACAAGACCTAAAATGAATAAGAAATCATCCACTATGAATCCTACCATAAGCATGTGGAAGGTGAGATAGAGATAGGAGGAAATGTAAGACCAAGGGTAACTGTAGGCTTACATTTTTTCAAAGCCGAGTTTAATGGGGTATTCAAATGCTTTAACCTGCCTTCTAGCCTACCACCCACCAGAGGTAGAGGAAAGGAAAGGAAAAATAGGGCAAAATCGGATGTGAACCTCTTTAAAAATAATCCTTTGGGGTGATCTCAATCTTCATTGTCAGGATAGCATCAGCTCCCATGAATCAGCAGTGGTAGTTTGATCCACTTGCAAACACCAGTCACAAATCAGCAATAGCAATTCCATCCAGAAGAAACAGTGAGGCTCTGCCAATCAGCTGGAGTCCACAGAAGCAGCAAGAAGCTGAGGAAACACCACCAGAAGTTCTTTCATGTGTTTCCCTCTAGGAAGTCATGACAAGCAATGATTAGCGAAGAAGTTAAGGTAAACCAATGCCACAGCATCATCAAGGAAGACCAGTATCAACGAAATCCAACAAGACCAGCAAAGAGTGGCAAGGTGAACTAATGCCACACAGCATCTTCCACTGTCTGTTGGGTTATATTAATACCCTTTCCAAACATTACATGTTCTCTTAAGTGTGTGCTGTAGCAAAACATCACATGCCCCCTTTCCAGGAAACTTCCAGAAAAACACTACATGTCTTTTCTCAGCAAAACATCCTCCCACATGTCTGCTTCAGCAAAAGCATCCTCTCATAAGGCAGTTTCCAGAAAAATATTACATGACACAACTGAGTCTCTAAAGAAACCAGAAATTTCCACCTCAGATAACCTGGAGTGTTGAGTGGCAGATATACAAGATGGAGCACATGAGCAAAAATAGAGAGTGAGGTTAGAATCTGACAGTGTGTGGAGCAAGAGATCAGAAAGTCCAAGTGAGATAGCTTTGGAAAGATGCATGCAACAAATCACTTGTAGTTGTCAGTGGGTATGAATGAAAAAAATGAGCAAACACCAGTCACGATGTCTCTGAATGATTTATCTTGACAAGATGCTTTTCACAGGAAAATGTCCAAGACCATCCTCCTATAGAAGACTTACATCTGCCTTAAAGGCACACTTCCTTAATTTGGTTCCTTTTAAAGTGGATTCTCTTGTCAAAATACCAGTAATGAACTTATTCACTCATCCACTTACTTGATCAATATTTACCGAATCTACCCCAGGAAGGCTCCTACAGGTTGTGGGGTCCCACGAGTAGCTCTGCAATACAGGAATTGTAAAATTGCAAGAACTACAATTCTAGTAGATAGCTGTCATCTTAGTGTATTTTGCCAAGCTTCATTCAACATCTTTTGGTCTCTGAGCTCATTTCCCATGACCTTTCTATTCATGGATATTTGTTCAGATGTTGGTCTTTAGCATTCAGATTCAGAGTTTTAGCATTCCTCTTCTCAGTTTTCTCTCATATCTGATTTATTTTTTCAACAGAATGCCAGCTTCCACAGAATCCAAATATGCTGTTTCCTCCTAATCACCCACCACCCCTGGCACTTCCATTATCTCCCCCACCCCTTTCCTCAGTGATTCCTGGGCCTTTGGAGGAGGGGATGTTGTTATGTATGTTTTATTTAGGGATAAGCATTCTGTGGTTTCTCATTTTCTTATTCAGCCATGGATCTTCATGTCAACCACCATGTACTAACAATAGAAGCAACTCTTATAAGGGTTGAGAAATGCATTGATATATAGGTATATCAACAAATCATTCATTTAACATTTTTTAACAGAGTTCTAGAAGGAGACAAAAAGAGTCAGACAGATACCCATTCCCATTTTTAGGAGTTCCACAAAATACCATTCTAACAACTTATAACAAATATGCAGAGCTGTTGCAGGCCATTATGAGCCCTGTGATTGTCACTTCAGTCTCTATGATCCCAGAGGAGCCCTACTTGATTTATTCAGTGGTCCATGTTCTCCAGGTGCCCTCTATCTCCCCTGACTCCTACAATCCTTCCTCCCCTTCTTCCACAGGACTCCTCAAACTCTTAGGAGAAGGATCTGATGGAGACCTCCAGCTTAGACTCTCCACATAAGGGCTGGCTGTAGATTTCTGCTACCCACACCTATCTCTGCCAAAGGAAGCCTCTCTGATGTTGACTCAACAAGGCACCACACTGAGTATAGCAGAATATCATTGGAAACATTTCATTAATTCTTTTCTTTGTGAGTTGTGTTTGGTTCTACTTTAGGTCTCTGGGATATCCAGTCTCTGGTTCCTGGAAATACAGGCAGTATAGAGCATTATCTCCCTCTTATGACATGGCCTCAAGTTAAAGCAGGCATTGGTTGACCACTACCAGAAGTTCTGTGCCAGTATTACCCTAGCTGGCTATACCACTCTTAGGCATATACCTGAAGGATTTTCATCCTACCACAAGGATACTTGTTCAACTAGATTTAATGCGGCTTCATTCATGATAGCCAGAAACTGGAAACAACCTAGATGTCCTTCACCCAAAGAATGGGTATAGAAAATGTGCATTTGCACAATAGAATATTGCTCAACTGTGTTTTTAAAATGACCTCATGAAATTTGCAGTAAAATAGATAGAACTAAAGAAAAAACCACCTTGAGTGAGGTAGCTCAGAATATAAATATGGTGTTTATTCACTTCTAAGTGGATATTAGCTGTTAAGTAAATCACAATCAAGCTATAATCCACAGACCCAGAAAGGTTAGGTAAAGAGGAAGACTCTAGTGGAGACTCATGGGTCTCCCTGGGAAGAGGAAATAGACTAGATTTTTGTGGGGAGGCTAGGGGCATGGGAGTGTGAGCAGAAGGGATCTGGGGGATGGCAATAAACGAAGAGGGACAATGGATGGAGAGAGTGTGGGCAGAGACAGCTGGAATTGAGAAGCACCAGGGTAGCATGGTAACCTAGTGCAGTGGAAAGTTTCTGGAATCAATGAGGGCGACCCTAGAAAGGACTCCTCGTAATAGAGAATACTGAGTCTGAACTGGCCATCTTTTGGAGCCAGGCAAGGCTTCCAGTAGTGGGACAGGGTTGCATTCCATTGAATTGTTGGCCAAGTGGGTCTCTTGGAGATGTAAACAGCCCAGAGTGATGTTAGGACAGAGTGTTGCTTTCTGAAAACTGAAAGTAGGGCCCGATCACTGAGGACAACATCTGCATAGCCCATTACATATAGAAAGGTCAATCTGGTGCCAGCATGGAGTCTTCACCCCTATGCTCTAGTCTCTTTAGCATTTATTTTGGTTAATGATTGATGTGGGAGGACCCAGCCTACTGTGGACAGTGCCATGCCTGGACAGGTAGTTCTGGGTTGTATAAGCTTGCAGACTAAACAAAACCATGGGGAATAATCCAGTAAGCCGCATCACTCCATGGTCTCTGGTTCTCTTCTGGCCACGAGTTCCTTCCCACCTTGGCTTTTCCTAATAATGAACTGTAACTTGTAAGCTAAATAAACCCTCTCCTCCCCAAGTTGCTTTAGGTCATTATCACAGACATACAAATCAAAATAGGACACCATTCCTGGCACCGGGCATTGTATTTGTTACTCTCTGGTGTCTCATAGAGCCATTGTTGCCTATTACAGGGTAGCTCCATTTTAACACTTAACTGTGTATGTGCCTGTGCATGTACATGTGTGTACTTGATTTTTTTCCCCTTTATGTGCTGTCCATACCACAGAATCCCTGCCATGCTCTTCTTCTTGTTGAAGCTTTTTTTTTTTTTTTTTTTTTTTTTTACAGAGAGTTAGGGAATGGATTCATGACTTCACATACATATGCTTTAGAGAATGATTTATGGAAGAGCCAATTAGCAACTTTGTTCTTCACTACATACCAAACAGTAGCCTCAGTTTGTGTGCTAAGCTAAGTCATTGTGTGTGTGTGTGTGTGTGTGTGTGTGTGTATCTTTCAAAAAAATGTAGCACCCCTTCTCACTTACTTCTCCCCATTTTAATGTTAATGAGAGAGTTTTGCTAGTAATAGCACACTCAGGAGTTCTGAATGCCATTCTCATCATCTCATTTTTTTACAACAAGTGAAGTAAGAGGTGACACAAAGAAGATGAAGCCTTTGAGCGTGCTTAGAAACAATTCTCGATGTATTTTCTACACTGTGGGGGACTGCATGATTAGGTCGTTGGGTGCTACCTGCCATAAGAAAACCTCTGAAAGCATCTGTGGAGACTTGATGACAAACCACATGTAATGAAGATGTCAGAAGCAACAAGCTATGCACATGAACTGATAAGTGGAGAGGTTTTCAGAAGGACCATGGAAGATCTCCAGGTAGACATGCAAGTCATCCTTCAAGAAGGCCTGCTATAGACAAATTCTCTGGAAAGCAGAGAGCATGCATTGGTAGAACTCAGCAGATGGAGGGAAATGGTATGCAAAGGCTGGGTTGTAGAATCACTAATATTGGCTGAACTAAAGGATATCCTATAAATGAAAATATTTGATCTAGTGAAAAGATCATGTAGGTATAAGGTTAGAACTCAGTTACTAAAATCAGGTCCTGTTGGTGAAAACAAGGGTGAGGGAAGATGCATAAAGACAGAAATATGATTACCCAGTGGATAAACTTTGGCTTTTTATATCTTCTTGTGTGGGTCTCAGACAAGAAGACACAGCCATCCTTGCAGCTGGCAGGTTAAGTAATTAGAAGAATGTGTGACAGCTTATATTTAATTAAGTGATGACTAAGTACTGAGCATTTTTTTAAAAAGATTTATGTATAGTAGCTCATTTGCTCAAAGGACACTGAGTTCATAGCTATTACACAAGCATACACATACAAGCACACACACACACACATATATGCATACACATGCACAAATACATAATTATACAAATATATATACACAATACAGTATATATACAAACATACACATATATACATACTTATATACAAATATAGAAACACACATACACACACATGCATGCCCACACACACTGGTTTAAGACTGGCTATACAGAGCCTTGGAGGACTGACCCATAAGTATCTGGATCAAGATTTGAATGGTGAAACTGGAATTTGAACTCTAGCTATGGTTTTGAAATATGTTTCCCACCACTATGCTGGGGAGTCTGTACAAGAAGATAACGGAATATGAAAAAAAAATAAGCCCATATGATCTACAGATATCTGAACACATGCTAAAACTTTAATTTACTGACATACTTGGGAAGAATCCCTTTCCTCAGCCACCTGAGAAGCCAGGATGCCCTCAAGAAAGTGATGAGCATGATAAGCAAGCTTCCTTAAGGTGGATCTGCAGGTGTGTCAGGCTGGTCTTTCTATAATAGATTAGAACTGAACCACGGACTCGTTCAGTCTGATTCAGGGAAGCTTCCTGAGCTCCGTTATATCCTGCCCACTGGGCTCCACTGACTCAATTCAGGTATCTCCTCATCTTCCTAATGGACACAACTCAAGGCATAACCCCATCCTCAACATTGACACAGCTCAGGACATCATTCCATCCTCCTCATTGACACAACTCAGGACATCATTCCATCCTCCTCATTGACAAGGTCAGAACATCCCCCCATCCTGCTCAGCGTCACACTACCCTGCTCATTGACACAGGTCAGAGCATCACCCCATTCCCCTCAGTGACACAGGTCAGGGCACTCTTCTCATTGATTTGGTCAGGGCATCACCCCGTCCACCTTCTTCACTGACACAGTTGGGGCCATCATCCCATACTCCTTTATTGGCATGTGTCTTCTTAAGATATTATCATACTGTGTGTCTTGATCTCCATCTGAACCTTTTGGTCTAGTATACTCATTTTCACCAAATGTTATAACTGAAATTGTCAGGAAACAACATCCAGTGGCTGATTAACACACATTGTGAGCCTGGAGAAGCTCATTCATTAATGCTCATTTTAAACTAAAACACTTTAAATGACTCATTTGAAATGTAAATACATATTTAGCTTTAATGTTTTTAATCTCCCTTTAGTAGGAGGAAGAGGGCCATTTTCTTGTGTTTTGCTCAACAAATTCATGTGTTGTGTGGATCTTATTCTCCTCTGGCTTTTCTGTAATGTTAGCTATCTGAAGACAGCATTTAGTAGCTAATTAGTCATTACATGTAGGTCTTTCCCATCGCTGTCTTGTACTGTCCTTGAACTCATTCATTACTATCTAACTGGCAATGGACTTGCTAACCTCCCAAGTGGATCACTACTCTGCAGGGCATGAATTTTACATAATTGATTTTCTCTATGACTCCATGGCAGTGCCCAACCATTTGGGTATCAGTATGTATACACAGCCCCACCCTCTCTCTCTCTCACACACACACACAATGTAAGAGACAGGAAAAAAGTGTATTCCATTCACCCAAGGACATGAGATATTCACAATGTAGACTCATTTTATCATCTCTCTTAATTTTACGTCTCTACCTTAGAGCATAGACCTCTAACCTTGAGCTGAGCCTTTGTACAAACAAATACACATTTCCCAATGAATTCCAGGCTGGTACTGTAAACCACAGTCTCTGGGTCTTCTTTAGAGCTCTTAAATGATTTTAAAAGTGAAAACACAAACTCATTGTTCTGACAAAGTCCTTAGGCTGGTCTTTAATTGGAGGCAGAGGGTTGTAGTATCTGCATGCGGTTTAGACTTAAGCAATCTTCTGAGACTTGAGTAGAGAAAAGAGAAAATGGTTTTTCTTCTGCATGACTACTTTGAGATGCCTAGAAAAAAAAAAGGCAGTCTGTATTCCCAGTGTGTGGACCCATGCCAGATCTTTCTGTGGGGAAAGCAGGAGAGCGCCAAGGTGCTTCTGTTAGCACCAGAGCCTGTGATCCATTGTAAGAGGGCAATCTGCTCTTGCTGTACATGAGAACATTAGTGAATAGATAGAAATTGTGAATTTGTAGTAGACTTGATACTTGCATATTTTAACTCATCCATTATTTATGGCAGAAAAGTGGAAAATAATGTTAGTTTCTTTGTAGGTAGAGAACTGAATTTATTTTCAGAAAGAAAAAGAAAAGAAAAAACAAAACAAAACAACCAATCAGTACGAGAGTCAGCGTTTAATCCCCAAAAGAAAGCCAACATCAGAAAATATCTCCCTCCCCGTCTGTCCCCTCCCCTCCCCTTCCCTTCTGTCCCCTCCCCTCCCCTTCCCTTCCCTTTCCTTTCCCTCCCTCCTTCTCTCCATTCTTCCTCCACTTCATCTTATTTCTTTTTTCTTCCTTTCTTTCTTTCCTCTCCCTTTTTCTTCCTCATTATCCTCTTCCTCTGTTTTTCCCACCTCTAAATGTTCTGCTCGACCTGTATAATGTTACTTCTATGTGTATGTTTTCAGAGCTGACAGTTTGGTATTGGGTAATCAGTTGGTGCCCTCTCCCCTGGCAGAGACTCCTGCACTCACTCCTGATCCTCTAGCACCAACATCTCAAGTTTAAGATGAAAGCTACACAGAGAAACCCTGTCTTTAAAAACCAAATAATAATAATAATAATAATAATAATAATAATAATAATAAATACAATTTTTTTTAAAAAAAGATGAAAGCTATAAGTGGTTATGACATCTTATGTAAGGTGCCAGTTGGTAAATATGTTTGGCTTTGTGAGCCAGGGCTGTCTTTGTGTTGATAACTCAGTTCTACTATTTATATTTTACAAGTAACAAATGGACAATGGAAAAATGATCGTGCATGCTTATGCTTGACTTTGATATTATTGAAGCAGGCAGGACAGAACTGACCACTTTGCCAGCCCTAGAGATCAACTGCATTCTATTCCAAATTAGTCCTTTGTATTTTGCCTTTAATATAGATTTGCATATAACACCTTAATAACTGTATGAATTATCCACACCAAGAAGTAGCTTTGGTTTTTGCTTTTTTTTTTTTCTTTTTTAAATGCTTTATCATCCTCACTTATCTAAAATAAAATCCAATGCACTGAGCTTGTCAGTATGTTTGTTACATTAAATTTTCTCGAACTAAGAAGTTAGTTGTTCCATGTCCACTTCTATGTCCTTGTGACTGTTCTGACAGTGTTTGGGATCCTGGTTTCCTTCTCATATATATCTTGCTTCCTCGCTATAATGATTCTTCTCTCTCCTGGTAATATGTGTTTTCTGAATACAAACCAAGGAGAAGGGGCATGTGTGTGAGAAAGAGAGAGAATACTAGGTGAAACTATGGGATCTCCTTTATTTACCGTGGAGCCTAAAACCATTATAAATTAAAAATATTATTAGTCAAAGGTTTATTTAATAAACTTAAACTATTGACTATCACAGTGGAGCAACTCTATGCACTGTAGAACATCAGTTCTCTAACATTATCAGGTATCTGACTAGGAGCTGCAGCTGTCTGCTACAGCCCAGCAACACCAGGATGTATTGTACCATATATTGCTAGCCTGGCATGAGACCAAAATTCAAAGTTTGACATGAGGTTGTACTTAATGTCTTTGCCCCACTATCAAGTTAAAAACCCTTAAGTCATATATCAGGACCACCGGTACAAAACAGACCTGTACCCTTAACCAAACTGGGTTCATTTATGTTGGCCCACAGTGATAAAGAACACAGATAAAATCTCTGGAAAAGACTGACTTGCTCACAAGGAAACGTGGAATCAGGACCATTGAACATAAGGTTGATGTCAGAAGAATTAATACTAATCACTAACCTTTATAAATTATCTGATCATTTTCAAAGGACTCACCCTATTCTTATTAAAACCCAATCCTGATCTCCCTTCCACCCTATGGATGCCTGGGGATTTGTCCTAATGTTGTTTAGAGTGTTAAACCTGCTGATACAATCTACTCAAGCAGGTACTAAGATGAGCTCATTACTTATTCATGCATTTGCTGATGGAGATAGAAGCCCAAGTAGGACACCAGTAGATCCAAGAGGTGATACTTTCACATCTTCTCTCTCTTCAAATCTGGGTTCCTGCAAGTCAACGAGAAGAAAAAGTACATCATTTTAAAAGTGCATCTGTCACTTACGTGCTTGGAAACATGTCACAGTGCGTGGTGAAACATTATTAATTCCTTTAGCCTTCGAAGAATAATTCATGCACTTACAAGTACAATCTGCATCACAATGAAATATTTGGATGTAAGCGTAGGTGTAATTAATGCCGGAAAATCTCTGAAACAAGGGAAGCAAGGAAATTAACAGTTAAGTCAGCATCAGACATAATCAGGGCGTGCCAGGGAATCTAGGGATGTGCTACAACCTTGTGCAGTCTTGGTAATTACGAGGACCAGTGGAGGGAAGAAAACTGAAAGCTACTGGCAAAGTTGTTGGACCTGTGGACAAGGCATGAGAGGCGCATGCTGGCTTCACGAGCTCCTGTTTGCTAGTCCTTGAATCAGCTTGATGTAACACCTTGTTATTGAGTCTCATAAGACGTAAGATGATACAAATATAATAATATAGTGGTGAACGACATTGGTGTTCTGCCCAGTTCTCTTTTCCATGTTTGCAATGTGCCTGCTGCCAGCTGTCTCTTCAGAGAATTGTCCACAGCCAAAGAGGAGTTGTCTCTCTATGAAGCATGAGTCCTTCTGTCTCCAATGGTGTATCTAGAAGGTGAGACATCATGGAGTACGTACTCCAAAATGTACCCACTCTGAGACAGAGCTAGCTCTCTGATGCAATTTATCTTTCAGTTCTCTCTATTAAAGCCTACTGCGATAATTAGCTTCACTTGTCAACTTGGCACGTCTTAGGAAGACAGACCCTCAGTTGAGGAATTGCCTACATCAAATCGGCCTGTGGGACATTTTCTAAATTACTAAATTACTAATTCATGTGAGAGGTTTCAGCCCTCTGTGATAGCATCCTTAGCCAACGGTCCTGGGTTATCTAAGAAAGGTAACCAAGTAAGCCAGTGGAAGCAACCAGTAAGCAACATTTCAACATGGTCTCTGCTTTAGTGCCTGCCTCTAAATTTCCTACCCTGGCTCCTTTTGATGATAGACTATATATAACCAGCAAGCCAAACACGTCCTTTTCTCCCCCAAGTTGCTGTTGGCCACTGTTTATCACACTAACAGAGAAGCAATCTAGAATACCCGTTAAGGCTGGATTCAGCTTAGCTCCCCCCTCTGCTCTATCTTGCCTCCCCAGTCTTGTTTCCTTTTCTCTCTGACTCCTTCCCTTAGTTTTATCTCAGACACCTAAATCCCAGTCTCAGATTTTTACCTCCAGGCAGCCCAATGGAGGAGTGCAGAGTCTGATCGTGTCAATTACTAGGGGCAAGACAGTGGCTAAGCAATTTCCATGCATTATCTCACTGGAGCCTTACAATTACTGTTTCAGTGTTGCAACAAGGCTCAAGGAGGTTAAGTGCTGTGAGTCTAGAAGACAGAGGAGCCAGCTTTTGGAGCTCTTAGACTCCAGAGGCTTTCTCCCCTCCATCCCCCCCCCATTACTGCCAGAGGTGAGTGAGATGTCTAATCCTGCACACTCTATGCACAGGATCTGATAGTTTATTCAGCAGAGAAAACACATGAAAAGCCATTATCCCGGAGATGCAAGAAAGGTGATGGGCATTCAGAGGAAAGTGTGCTTGCATCCATTTGAAAACTATGACTGTTGGAGATTTTATCAAATGCTTGCACACAGGATCTTTCCGTTTTACCAGGTGGGCTTATTTGTGTCTAGACGTGGTTTATATTTGCAAAATGGTCATATTGACGAGACGGAGGGATCTACATGCACAGGTACATTAAATGAGCTCCCTCTGTGTCTGTTGCCATGTGTTTTTAAGCATGGTACCAAAGACAGCATGGGGTGTACTTCCTCCTGTTGATGACAACAAAAAGAACAGAGTCTCAGATCCTTTAACCGTCTTAAAGGAAGAGGAATCTTCTTTGCTACTTATATTCATGAAGCTGGCCACCTGGAAGTCATAAACCATATCTTAGGTGGCTCTCCTCCTACATTTTGGGAACTGATGTAGGATAATAAGAATAGGCAAAAGGATGGTGGAATTGGAAGCATATTTTTGAACTAGTGTTGATAGATTTTTTTTATGTGTTGCAATTCATTTAATTTTGTTTTGTAGTATTATTGTTACTATAACTTATTCGCTTTACATCCCACTCACTGCCTCCTCCCAGTCACTCTCTCCCACAACCCTTCCCCCACCCCTTCCCCTTCTCCTCTGAGCAGGTGGGTTCTCCCCTGGGTATCCCTCCACCCTGGCACATCAAGTATCTGCAGGGATGAGTGTATCCTATCCCACTGAGGCCAGACAAGGCAGCCCAGCTAGAAGAATACATTCCACAGGCAACAGCTACTGGGATAGCCCCCATTCCAGTTGTTCAGGACACACATGAAGACCAAACTGCACATCTGCTACCTATGTGTGGGGATTGGTTATGGCCTCCCCTAAACTCCTTCCCATTGTTTTCCTGTCTCAAAGAATTAACATCCTTTATTTTGTCTGCAGGCCTCATCCAAAATAGATTAATCTGACAGTTCATCCCCTGGGTAGGCTATGGACTGGCAGGGATTATGGTCTCCTAAGATGTGATGATTCTTCCATATAGTACTTTATTGGAGCTGATCTTGCTGTCTAATATCATTTTACACTGGAACAATAGCACAGAATCACTTGTAAACATTTTTTCCCATTTCTGCTGCATTTCTGTCTTTCTTCCTGGTAATGCATGGTTTATTTTGTGTTTGTTATCCTTAGAAATGCCTATCACACATGCATACCAAGGCTTGATTGCTTTAGAATGACTGGGATGTTAGAATGATGTTTTCTCCAACAATCCATCCCAGCAATCTGTGCGGTACACGTTGGACGCCAAATGTGTGGTTCTGCCTGCAGAACCACTGTGGATCCGAACTGGAGGACGGGAACTCCTGAGAAGGAACAGGGCTGCGAAAGGAAATATGGAGCCTTGGCAAATGTCTGATCAAAGCCCTAGTCTTTGTTGTCAGGACTGGCTTAAGTACAAAGAAGAGTTCCCAGCATTCCCCTGAGTCCTTTGAAGTTGCCACGGCATTCTCTCGATAATGGGCAGTCCTGGCAGTGGCGGGCAGGTGCTGCGATGGCGGGCAGGTCCGGGCAGCGGTGGGCAGTCCAGGCGACGGTGGTCCAGGCGACGGTGGGCGTTGACAGTGGGTGGTTCGAGGACGCTGTCCAGATCCAGGGTTCCAGGAAGAAACTCCCAACCTGTCTGCAAGAGGCAGAACACAAGGCTTAGAGGGAGGAGCCAACAGCAATCCTTACTTCACTCGGACTGAATAGTCGTTACCCACGCGATCTGGTGTAACCTCCCCAGCCTCCTGAGCCCCATAATGGTCCTAGCTCCATCCCCTCTCCAGTGTCACCTTAAGAAACAAATGAAGTGATGTGTTTGAAAATGCCTGATAGACTTGATGCTTAATTACATGTAGAAGAAGTTATGAGTTTCTCTTCATTCGTGAAACTCACTGACTTTTGACTAAGGCAGATCATTATGAGGGCAATCAATTTCACGTTGATTTATGTGGCATTTTTTTCAGGTTTCCCTCACGATAGGAAAAGATGTCCTGGCCATGACTTTCTTAAATGCTCTTAGCATTTGTTTCAAGGACGGGAGGTTGCTTTGCAATCACTGTGTCTGAGAAAACGTCTCCTTTGAACTGTGTCCAGGGATAAGGAAGGAGAACACAAACTGATGGAAGTTAAAAGGTAGCTGGTCACAGAGCAGGTCAGCTGTAAGAAATTATTTCTCATTAGGAGCTCACGGGCAGCTAGTCTCCTTTGGGCATCAAGGGTCTTGTCATTTCATTGTTTTCAAATTACAAATACATGCAGAAGAGTTTGGATGGGGAATCTCCTGACACATTGTATTTTTTTTTTCCCTCTCTGTTCTAGACAGGAAAACCCATTCACATTCATTTAGGCTGTCCCTGTGGACATGTTAGTGTTGGGTAAGTAGGAGAGGGATATAAATCTTGTGTCTTCTGGGAAGTTTTCCTGAGCAGAATGAACTAAAAAGATATTTGTAGAAATTACACTTCTGAAAACAGCTCCTTGTCATGTGTGTGTGTTCAGGCTTAGTATGACTTAACTCAGAAATGAACATGTCAAAACTCAAAAGCACACCAAGAATAAAGGGGAATCAGGCATGGAAACTGGGGTTCTTAATGTCTTATTAAGGTACAGTTCATACACCATATCATTTTTAAGGACTGAAATGGTACCCATAATTTTCTCCCTCCAATCTTATAAGCCCATATAAACTCAATCTCCTGGCCATATTTCTTCATCAATCACACATTTCTGAAATCACATCTCATTGTGAGAAGTGTAGCATGCTGAAGTAAAGCAAACAGTTTGGGTTTATCATAAATGACTTTCAGAAAATGTGTTTGAATTTTAAAGCCTGGGATTTTGTATAGGATCTGGTCAAAAATAGGGTTGTACTCCAGTTATGACCAGTAGAGGGCGAACAAGTTAATATAATCTTTTTGAGTAGTTAAGCTCTCAGTGCATGGGTGTGAATAAATAAAACAAAGAGCCAAGTTTGCCTAAATGCTTTCAAATAAACCCTTTAATCAATATCCATTAAATGGGGGGGAAATGTTTTGCTTTGTATATTATAGTTCTTCATGAAGTAGTATTGTAGTGAGAGTGTAGTCTGTAAGACTTCATTAAACTCCCGAGATGGAGGCAGTTGGCTACTCCATCACTGTCAAGGCTCAGTACTCTGAGTAGAAGACCAGCATGGAACTTGCCATGTGTTTTCTCAGAATAGTTGTAGAATTTTCTTATCAGCAACAACAAAATGTGATGCTTGCCAGAGTGAGAGGATCTCATGTCAAATGTGATGGGGAGTGGCTCTTAATTCATTTCTCATACCTCCCTCTTTCTCCCTATTCAATTTTCGAGGACCCAGCGATAAACTAATCAGCATTAGAGGGTTTTATTTCCCTGGCTTCCTCCACAGGCAACATAAATCAGGCCTGGTGTTGATTAAAGCCACTAGCACGTTTGCAGCATCTGCCAACAGAATGGATAGTCCCATGGTCAAAAGATTTGTGTAGTCTTGAAACATGACTAAGATTGGTGTGGAGCACTGAGGCAGATACAAATTCATTGGAAACGGATTCATTTATGCATTGAGGAATCCAATCTCTGAATGCCTGATGTCTGCCAACTCAATAACTAAGGCTGGGGGAGTAAGTCTTAGTGCGATATTTGGTTCCAATTAAGGAACCAATTGGACTACATTCTTGGACAAGAAACATATTAAAATAGTCAAGAGTTGTTCACTTTTGTTGAAAGTCAACCATTTCCTGTAGGTATAATAGCTAGCATTTAAAATACTTTCAATAAAAAGTATGAGAGAGAGAGAGAGAGAGAGAGAGAGAGAGAGAGAAGAGAGAGAGAGAGAGAGAAAACTCATGAGCATGACAAGGCACATATGTGGAAGTCAGAAGACAACTTAAAGTATATTGTGCGTGTACAGGTGCTCACAGAGGCCAGAGGGCCTCAGATTTCTTGGAACTGGAGTTACAGGCCATTGTGGGCCACCTGATATCAGTGGTGCGGAGAAATGAACCCAGGTCTTTTGCAAGAACACTGAGCATTCTTAACTGTGGAGCTGTCTTTCCAGCCCTTGAATCATGTATGTATTTTGAATCCCTAGATATTCTGCTTCTGTGGAAAGGACCATACTTAGCCCTATCTTATAGGAGAAGAACCAGCCACGTATCTTGCTCCAAATGAAGAGGGAGTAAGATAAACCTGGATCTTACTCCAGAGCTTGGCGTAGGGTTTAACTGGAAGGCAGTTGATTTGTTTTAACTTTCATGTTTAAGAATCACGTATAACTGTTGATTAAGGCCAAAGAAGGTGTGCCACGATTGTGCCCCTAGGATTATAGTGTGATGCTTGTCACTTGGAGGAAAGAAAGGAATGGGTAAATGATATAATTATAATATAATTTCCAAAAGATTCAAGAATCATCTAGGATCTTGAAAGAAGATCCTTTGACTCTATTCTAACGGTTCTGTCTTGGTTATAAAGAAACCTAGGAGGGAACTTCGAAGAAATACCCATTGACTCCACCCAGGGTGAACCAGTCAAGAAGGTCTGCGGGGTGAAGTCTTGGCATTCATGCAGCCAAGGTGGTAAACTTCCTTTAGAGTTTGTAGATGAATGTTCTTAATATAAATGTACCAGTAGATTAAGCCAGTGGCCGTATTTCTTTACATTAACCATAAGAAAAAAACAAGATTTGTTTAAAACTACACCTCAATAGCTGAGCAATTAAATAGTCTTTTACTTCCTATGCCAGTCTGGCTACCTTCAAGCCCCATCCCATAATACTTGCATATTATTATTGATCTGGCTCTTTGATCTTTCTCCAAACCCCTTCCTTATGGCTGCAAATCCTCCATCCCCCTTGAGATCTGAACCTTACCTCTCCCCTCTCTCCTTCCTCTGGTTTGCAGACATCCTGCTCTATTCTCTACTTTGCCCAACCATTGGGTGATCCACATTTATTGACAAGACAGAAAATAAATGGTAAGAACTGTTTGCACAAACTTGAGATAGGAGATTCTTGGTATAAGCATTCCAATGCCTTGTCCAGATTGGAGTAAGATATGAGGGCAGAGAAATCAGTATTTGAATAACACAGGGTAAGCTTTTCAAAGTGTACAAAGCACTATTCTTACAAGTGTTCTTGGGTGGAACTCCCAAGCTCTTTTTCTGTAATATTTTAAAGCTATAGTCATCACATGCAGTGATTCATATGTGTATATTACACATTTTTATCACATTGACCCCCTTACTCCCTTACCCTCTCTTGTCCATGCTACCCTTTCCTGCCAGTCTACTTTTATGCCTTAAATGTAGTTTTTACAAATTTAAATTCCACACATGAGAGAAAACATATACTTATCTTTCTGAGTCTGTTTTATTCCACTTAACATGATGATCTCCAATTCCATTTACTTTTCTAAAAATAACATAATTTTTTCTTCCTTGTGGCCAAATAAAATTCAATTATGTGTGTATACCTCATTTTCTTTATCTGTTCAGCTGTTGATGAACATCTAGGTTAATTCAGTGTGTTAGCAATTTTGAATATAGTAGCAATAAGCATGAATGTGCAAGTATCTCAGTTATACGCAGAACCTGTATCTTTTTCCAACGCTCCAGTAAGGAAAGTTGCCTAAAGGTCTCTTCTTTTAATTAATCTCAGCTATATCACTATATCTTAGCTACCAAGAGAAAAGAACTAGTTTGTGCAGCAGATGGTGAATTGGTGAAATGAGAAACATAGCAAGGGGTCTGTGAAATATGACTCAGCCTTTGAACAAGTGTCTAATGTGTGCAAGGACTTGGGATCAATCCTAACACTGCAGGAGAGTGAAAGCAAGGGAGGAGAGGGAGAGGGATACACAAGGAGGGGGGAGGGGGAGGGAGAGGGAGAGAGGGAATGGAGGGAGGGGGAGAGAGAGAGAGAGGCAAAGAGATGTAGATAGGGCAAAGAAAAGAAGAAAAAGGGCAGAGGTAAGGAGGTGAACATAGCAAGGCTAAGACAAGCAAAGGACTTAAGGTGCCCAGGGCCAGACAGCTCAGGATGCTAAGATGAGTGTCTCCAAAAAAGTACTCTAGGGATTTCACCTTGTCTGAATCCACTAATCTCAGAAACATTCCGAGAAGGCACAAATAGAGGAGACAACACTGGAGATTTTACCAAGAGTTGGATCTAAAGGTGGGGAAATACACACTGTGACGAACCTCTTCCAGGAAGTATCAGAGTGTCCTTGTTAAGAGAAGTATAGAGAAATCAGGTGTGTGCTGTGGACTTTCCCCTTCGCTGCAATGGAGGCAAAATGAGTAGTAAACAAGAGTTATGTGTCTGTGGAATCCACTGCCACTATCTTACTGAATTTTATTTCACTCTTAAGGCAAATATTATTGTTTCATTGTTATTCACATTTTATGGTAAACAATGACCGCAGGGTCTAGTTTTTGCTTATTTATCAACTTCCTGTCAATCATTTTCCAACCTGTACATGGTACAGTGACTTCACGGAGAGCCAGGTGTGTGCCTGTCTGCATGTAAATCTTATTTTGTCCCACCTTAGGGATCTTGCCAACTGTTCTCAAGCTTGAGGCTAAGTAAGTCCTGTCTTACCTGCAGGGACTCAGTGACTAGTTACGTAGGTCCATGTTCTCAAAGCCTTAGAACTTACAGTTAAAGAAAAACAAAACAAAACAAAACAAAACAAACAAAAAACCCTGTAGTTTGAACTCAGGTTAGTATGTCCTCAAAGCTGGAGCCAGGATAGACCCCTGGAAACATTTGAGGTCTAATGTACCAAACACCCACACCAGACAACAGCCATGTCACCAAATCAGCCAATTAAGTGCCAAGATTAGGGTGACAACCATGTGATGGTAGTTTTAGATGCAGACAAGCAGACAACTGGCTCTTAGACCTTAGGAGTCACTGGACTACATACAGATTGGAAAATGATTGACATGAAGCTGATAGATAAGCAAAAATGAGACCCTATGTTCATTGATAAATATAAAGTCTCTATCTCCCCACAGTGTGTGCAATGCTGACACCCAAATAAAGAAGCCATGAAGATAGTCTTGGAATATAGCTCAGTGGTATAATGTGCTTCTAGCTATGTATGAGGCCCAGGGTTAGACTCTCAGCATGTGTATGTACATGGTCACAGGCATAAAATTTCTCTCTTTCTCTCTCTCTCTCTCTCTCTCTCTCTCTCTCTCTCTCTCTCTCTCTCTCTCTNCATAAAATTTCTCTCTTTCTCTCTCTCTCTCTCTCTCTCTCTCTCTCTCTCTCTCTCTCTCTCTCTCTCTCTCTTTCTTTCACACACACACACACACACACACACACACACACACACACACACACACACACACACACACACACACACAGTCTTACTCAAGGTAGATCACCAGAGGGAATAGTTTTTATAGGCACAGATTTTTGGATTCTGCTATACAAGGTCCAAGAAGACTCTTGGTAGTTTCAAAAACATAAATCATGCTAATGATCACCTTAGGCTGAGCCTTATAATTCTGAAGCCATAAAAGCAAGAACAACATAAAGAGGTAAGGATAGTGTGGTAAAGAACACTACCTAATACAATACCCCCAAAGCCCTGGAATTCTTATTCTCCTGTCACCAGTGGATGATTCCCACATAGACTTGATGGTATATATGGAACAACATGCAGTTCCTTGTGTAAATTTTAATCATTACTAATGAGGTTAAGATTAGTTTTATTTACAATCATAACCATTTTCCTATCCCTTTCCCTCTTCCCCATGATACAGTCTGATGTATCCCAATCTGGAGTCAATATCACAATATAGAAGGATGTCCTGAACTTCTGATCATCCTTTCTCCATTCTCAGAGCTGCAATTCCAGGCATGTGCAGTCATAACAGGTTTATGAGTGCTGGAGATGGATGCAGGGTTTCTTGCAAGCTGGATAAGCACTCTACCAACCGAGCTACATCCTCAACCCACTGGAATTCTTCTTGAGAAGGACACTGTTAAAGGAAAAACCAAGGCACAAGGAAATTTTAGTGACTCATAGAGTTGATAGCAAATAACCTAATAGGGCTTTGTCAACAGAAGCTACAGTAAAAAGAAGGTCTTTCTCTAGCAAACACAAAAGAAAGGCAAGGAATGTAACTCATTATATACTGCTATAAATTGGTTTATTTGGCTCATCCCCCAGGACTGAACTGAAAGTTCAGGTCTATGGCAGCTTTTGTTTAGTTAAGCTTAGGTTTTTGTTTTAACATGGGCATGTACAAAAATCAGTTAAAGTGAAATTTTGCATATGTTTGCAAATCATAATTTTTTAACTAAGTAGATATTTTTAATTTACTGAGTCCAATTAATGTTATTCTTACATGCATGTGTGTGGTGTCATATACTGGAGCAGGGGAAACCTACCAAAGGCCATATTCCAAAAAGAAAAGTGACACCCCCCTCCCAGCTGTAGTCATTATTTGCCAATAGCTTCTCAGTTATGGGTGGAACCTTAGGAGCCCCTCCCCCTCCCTGCTAGGATTTTTAATTCTCATGACATGAACTCTAAGAAACTAGAAAGGAACCATTGATTGATCTAAGGAAGGGTGCATTTTTAGAAAGGGATACTAGAATGTAAGTGACATGATAGGGAAAATATTCGAAGCAGAGGTGTTCAGGTAGTGGTGGAGTGATGGGGATGTAAAAATATGGGCCTAGAATCAAGCTAAACCAAAATGAAATATACATGGGGTATTTGGGGACTTATGATCTTGGAATCATAAGTCATATATATGTATATATATATATATATATATATATATATATATATATATAT
>NC_034603.1:60581547-60618668 GCF_900095145.1 Mus pahari
TGTGTGTGTGTGTGTGTGTGTGTGTGTGTGTGTGTGTGTATCCCCAATGACCCACTACTCCCCTGGTCTCTTTACTCTGTTCATGAAATATCTTCATTGGCCTGTCCATTTTAGCTCTTTCTTCACAGGCATTGTTTGCTCAACCTATCTAATGAGGCTTGCCTCTCCATCATCTCACTAGGGCCACTATCATTAACCACTTGTATTAACATGTGGGTATTGCCCCTGCTCTTATGTACATTAACTTAGAGTAGTACTTTGTGTCCCTGCAAGTATTCAAACATTTCTTGTTAAAGGGCTACACAGTACATTGTAAGGTCTGTATCTTCTTGGTGGCATGACTGTGCCATTCATGACTTCAGTGAGGAGCAAATCAATGAAGAACTAGAGGGACAAAGTAACCATAATAAAGAAAAGTCAGCTGTGATGCCATGCTATAATGCATAATCAGTATACTGGCAGGAAGCATCAACAATGTACATTTGGGTTCAACTGAAAGAGGAAACTTCTGGAAACCAGAGGTAGATGTAATTGATTGAGTATTGCTGGGAAGGGTTCAATTCTCTGGGACCAGAATTGATCAAATTAATAAACAATTTAGTGGAGGTCAATAAGACTGATTGAAAATGAAGAAATTCAAACAGCCATAAATACATGAGCAATTTACTCACCCTTACTGGGTTTTGGCAGAGAATAAAACTGCAGTGGTATAGCATTTCAAACCATCCTATCAGCACACATTTTGAAATCTGATTGCATCAAAGGATGTGGCCAAAAGATTTGGTGATTTAAACTGTTGTGACTACCTTAGAAATATCTAATTCATTGCAGGATAGGCATACCCTATAGTTCAACAATTCATTTTCTCATCCTCTATCCTAAGTTTCTTCTACATGAGATAGCTTAGCATATAAACAATGAGGTCTACACAGAGGTACTCAGTGTAGCACAACAAAGAATAGCTGAAAATAGAGACTCTGAGTATGGGAAACGGACAAATCAGTGGTCATATACCCAGTAGATTCCACACAACAGTTGAAATGTATGAAGTGAACTAGTAAGTGAGAAAATCAAGTTACCAAGAGAGCTAGGATGTGTATTGTGTAACTTCAATAGTACCCCAAAATCAGTCTATGAGCTTGTAAATAGGGGGAAAAGCACAAATACACATGATTGGGCAGAAATTTGGAAATGCAGTACAGAGAAATGGTGGGGGTGGGGCAAACTGTAAGTCATACCTTCAAAAATGTTGTTTGAAGATGGAGCTGCTACCATATTTAGCAAATGACAACTTCTCTTCCTTACAGGTGGTGGTGACCTTGGTGTTTATTTTCCCATTGCCTGAATTATTGGTGTCTTATGTAATAATTATGTTTTTTTTTTAATTGAAAGATGACTGGGAAGGGAGCTCAGAGGTTTAGCACTTGTGTCCAAGTATAAGGCCCTAGGTTAAGCCACCAGCTTTGAAAAAAATGAAAATAAGTAAAGGAAAGCAATTTCTATGATAGTTGATGAGGCGAGGGATAGAAGATTATATTCTCTGAGCCAGTTCCCATCCGTTTCATCTGGGAATCAAAGATAGAGGAGTAACCTGGAAGTCTTTATCTCTCAGGATGGATACAAGAAGGCAGACCTGAGCTCCCTGGTTATTGTCTGAGCAAGACACATTCACAGATTCTCGTTCAGCTCTCCTTCATGACAGCAGAAGGTTGGGCTCGTTAGTGGGATCACCTACCAAGCTCCAGAAAGGAAAAGTAGGTCAGAGGAAAAGTGGCAGATGGAGAGTAGTGAGCTCCTGAAGCTATGCTGGAGATTCGGGTTTGCCTCTTCACCTTCACACTAGCAACTGGGTGAGCTCCTCTTCCATGTTCTAGCTCAGAAGATGTCCATGTACATTATCTCATGAGATAATCACGACACCCATGACATCAACAAGGGTGCCCAGGACTTCAGAAGTTATGGGGTGAAAATTTAAAAAATTAAGGGATTTGGGACATGAAGGTAATAAAAGACATGAACCTGTTTTTTTACACAGCTGCTCTCTCTCCCTCTTCCTCTCCCTCTCTCTCTTTGTCTCAATCTCTAGACTAGAAACTGTAATCCTCCTGCCTCAGCCTCATGATTACTGGGGGGGATAGCTAGTTTTCTGTGAACTTGACACACGCTAGAGTTATCTTAAAGGAAGGAACCTCAATTGAGAAAATGTCTCCATAAGATCTGGCTGTAAGTAATTTTCTTAATTAACAATCAATGGGGGAGGGCCCAACCCACAGTGGGTGGGGCCATCCCTGGATTGGTGGTTCTGGGTCCTATAAGAAAGCAGGCTAAGCAAGCCATTATAAGTAAGCCAGTAAACAGCACTTCTCCACAGCCTCTGCATCAGCTCCTGCCTCCAGGTTCCTGTCCTGCTTGAGTTTCTGTCCTGACTTCCTCCAGTAAGGACCAGTGGTGTGGAGATGTAAGCCAAATAAACCCTTTCCTCTTCAATTTGCTTTTTTGCTCATAGTACCTCATCATAGCAATAGTGACCCTAACTAAGATACTGGGACTATCTATCAGACATGCCTGGACCTAGTATTCTGATTGTATCTGAACAACAGATTTATCTTTATTATAAAACCCTTCAGCTAATATCTTTAGTATTTTGCTCTTTTACTGCAGTGTTTGTATGGTAATTGTACATATATCCAACATGGTTGTGAAATAATAACCAAGATGGTTATCAGAACGGAAATAGGATTGTGGTACAAGAGCATAAAGAAGGAAATATACCAAGCCCTGGGCCAGAAAGAGAGTAATATTGAATTAGTGCATACTACAATGAGATAGAGGACATGCAGGTTAACTGTCTGATCAAACTAAGTTTATCAGGGTTTCCAATGAGGGAAAGCAATGTCCCCTTGGACCTTAATTATAAAAAAAAAAAAAAAAAAACTCTGTCTCGAAAAACCAAAAAAAAAAAAAAAAAAAAAGGAGCGATCATATTAACTTGTATTCACCAAATGGGTATAGTTACAATTATGTTTTTTTTTTTTTTCTCACTGTGCTGTACTCATTGGGACAACCTTTTCTCTGACATACACACCATAATTATGCTGATTGTTTTGTCTGAATATAACACACACACACATGATGGAGCTCCTACCATATTTAGCAAAATGTAAAATGTCAACTTCTCTTTTGTCTTCCACATAGGGGGTAGTGACATTCATGCCTCTTTTCTCATTGCCTGAATATATGTTGGCAGAGTGCACAAAACTCTGAGGTCAGTCCCGAACATTTCGTAATAAGACCCAGGTCCCTGTAATCCCAGCATTTAGGAGTAGGAGAATCAGAAGTTCAGGTCATCCTTGGCTACACAGTGACTTCTAGGCAAGCCTCAACTACATGATAACCTATTTCAAACAAACAAAAACCAGTCACTTCACAAGGTGTTCTTTTTCTCACTCAACAATCTCTGAGACTTACTGATGTTATACAAGGTCTGAATTATTCCTTATTTTTAATTGATACATACCAGAGGGGTTTATACAGGCTTATGTTTCTTATGGATATAAACCAAGAGTTGAGTCTTTGTTTCATCTTCTCTACTTGCCAGAAAAATATGCCCAACAAAGTAATTTTGAAATCCAGTTTTCTCATGTGTGGGATGAAATACTCCTAATGAACTTGCAGGGGGTTGGGATTAAAGGAGACACATATGTTAGTCAGGGTCCTCTTGTGGAGCAAAACTGAAAGGATATATATATATATATATATATATATATATATATATATATATGAAAATAATTTATTAAATCAGCTAATGTTAAAACGATAACAATTATCTCCTACTTGAGAGCCTGAGAATCCAACAGGAGGCTGGCTGTCTCAGCAGTCCCGTCCCGGTTTGGTGTAACAAACCTAGAGATTCCCCAGAGTGCCGCTGTCTCTTAGTCACTGATGAAATGCTGCAAAAGCTGGCTCTGGTATGAGTGAAGGAATGGG
Source organism: Mus pahari (assembly GCF_900095145.1). Lineage (NCBI taxonomy): Eukaryota > Metazoa > Chordata > Mammalia > Rodentia > Muridae > Mus > Mus pahari. Next base: position 60,585,535 of record NC_034603.1, read on the forward strand.
CAGCAACAACTGGGTATCAACTAGATGGGGCTAGAGAAGCAAACAAGAGGCAAATAAGCTTCCTCCTGTTTCATATGGACTGCTACCAAAAGGGGCCTCCCACACTCCCACTCCACTGGAGTGGGTCTTCAGACATCTGTTAAGATTATCAGGATGATTCTTCAGGTGAGGCTCTCTACCCAGGTGAATCTAATTTGTGGCAAGTTGAACGTAGAACCAAGCCTGCAGGTAAAGCTTGGAGCACACCGGGGTGTGTAGAAAGGTAGTTATCTCTTTTCTTCCCCACTGTCAATAGACATTTGAAACCATGAGGAGGAAGCATCAACTGCACTCAAATATTAATAAGTTAAGGATTGCCTAACATCTGCTGTTAGCGAGGTTCAGAGAAGACCCAAAGCTCTCCATCGCTCAGTTAACCATCAGGGCAAAGGGAAGAAGGAAGTGACAGTAGGAAGGTGAGCTATAATCAAGACACTGATTACTCGGTAGTCACAGATGAGTAAAGGAACAACTGACAGGTGAAGTCTTCCACGAAGAATAATATATGGTCCCAGACCATAGCAATAAAGGAGCGTTCCCTTGGGCTGATGATGGTTGCAGGCAGGAAGTAAATAACATTTGTTGGGGAGAAGCTATCTCAGATGATATCAATGGACAGAAACAGTAAACAAATGGCGTGGGCAGGAACCACTTTATTCTCGTTGGCTGGAGTAAAAGATTTTTTTTTTTTTTAAAGTGAAGATTTGGAGATATTGCTGTGACTAGGTTAACTTACTGATTCAACCGCGCATTTTTAGCACCTATTGCTGTAAACACAACTGTCTGCTGCTTTCTTTATTCTCTGTACTAAGGGGCTCACTCACTTCATAACCCAGGTTGGTCTGGAACTCAGAGGTGTGTAGCTACTCTGAACTGAAACATACTCCCATCTCGCCTCAGCCTCTTTAGTGCTGGTATGACAAGCAACCGCATGTAATTTGGTTCTTCTTTTCTCTGCCATGTTCTCTCATTGAGGGATGTACATATATGCTCAGAACACATAGGTGACACATAATTGCCTTTAGTACTTTTTTTAGGTTTTAATTTTATTTCTAAGTACATTGAATTGCATTAAATGTAATAAAGGAAAGGAACTTGAATGTAATATATTACACAAGCTAAGGAAAAAACAAAACGGATGAAGAAAAATGCAAGGCAAATTGAGAGGCATCATTTCCATGCTGCTCAGCTCTCAGAGAGAAGGTAGAGGAAGAATTAAGATGGTGGGCATTGGTTTGTGTGCAGTGGGAAACCCTCGGAAGCAAAGGTCATAAGGTTATGATGTTTGGAGAATTTAAATATTTATTATAATTTTTTAGGTGGGCAGGGTTCCATGTAACCCATTTGGTTGGTCTTGATATTCTGCTTCTCTTACCTTTATTTCTTCAGTGGCAAGGTTTCAGGCTTGTACCACCATGCCTATATTGTATAGTGTTAGGAATTAAACAAGTTTTTACTCATGCTAGAGGAGCAGTCAACCAACTGAGATCCATGCCCAGTCTTCTGGATCAATATATTCAGGACCATTTTCATGAGCCTTTACAAGGTTGGCTCCTCCAAGGAGTCTTTTTATCTTTTCTGTGCTTCAAGGACACCTATTTGAAAATAATGTATATTAGCTCTATATTCCCTATAATCCAGCTTAAAATATATTTCTTATACACGTCTATTGTGGTTTGAATGAAAATGGCCTCCATAGGCTCATAGGGAGTAGCACTATTAGGAGCTGTGGCCTTTTCAGAGGAAGTCTGTCACTTTGAGGTTTCAGACAGTCAAACCAGGGCCTATGTCACGTCCATACTTCCTCTTTGCTGCCTGTCGATCCAGATGTAGAACTCTCAGCTACTTCTCCAGCACCATGTCTGTCTGCATGTTGCCATGTTTCTCTCCATGACCATAATAGACTGTAAGCCAGCCCCAATTAAATGTTTTCTTACAAGAGATACTGTGGCCATGGTTTCTATCCACAACAATAGAAATCCTAACTATAACAGTGTTTTACAGGGGTGAAGCCTGCATTCCCTTGCCTGTTTCTGAATGCCCCATGAGAATTAGGCTACTGGTCTACCTTCAATGCATAAATTAGCACCTTTAGGTGAGTAGGATAAACAATATTAAACTAAAATTGCTTTTATTCCAGCTCAGAAAAATGTTCCTTATCTTATTTCCCTACTTAAAATTTTTATTTTAAAAATATTATTATAAAAACTGTTGCAGATTATAAAATAATCATACACTGAAATTAAACAGACCCAATGACTACAAGTCAATGAATCTCTATACAGTTAGAGCAGTCATTCAAAATGGAAGGTGGTGACCTCCACATTGGGTTTTATGCTTTCACTATCGAGTATACTTTTATGTATTTATCTGCCATCAAAAGACGAAAAGTCTGTGAGAGAATCAGAACTAGAAAGACAATAAGCTAGATCTTCTGTCATAACTTATTCATTGCCTGCATTCAGTCACTTCTTATCCCCCCAGTATCAAACCTTTCTTGTTCTTTTTTTATGCATGTTACATAAAATCCAAATGATCATCTATTTATTTGCATGCATACATATATTACTGACTAAATTCTGCATACGAAGGAGAACATGCAATTATTTTCTTTCTGAGATTGCATGATCTCAATTAATATTATATACTCTAAGTCCACCTACTTTCCTGTAAAGTTTCTGGTTATATTTTTCTTTAGAGCTGAGTTGTATTCCATTTTATAATATACCAATTTTTTATCATCCATCTGTTGATAGTCAACCAGATTGAATCTAATTCTTTGCTATAACTACATTTCCTTATTTCTAAATGTGTTTTACATTAAATTTTTAATCTAGAATTTATATTTTGGTAGAGATAGCTAACGATTTCTCTGAATTATTCTTTTTTTATTAGATATTTCTCTGCATTATTCTTAAAACTCTTAGTAATTAATTTCTAAGAAACTAATTTCTTTGTCATAAGTTTTAGTAGTTTTATTGTTATGTCTTGTTAACAAGGAATGCTCCAATGTTGCCCATACTGTCTTATTGATCTACCTGCCAATTACCAATAATTTATCAATTTTATAGCTCTATAAAAACTTTTGATATGTGTACCAGAAAGAGCATATTTTATTAATTTATATCTAGATACATGTCTTTAATGCTTTTTCTATAATTCATATATTTCATTGATACATACTAATTACAAATAATTATTGGAGCAGAGTCTAATGCTTAACTACAGATAAACTTCGTTTCATTATTTGTTAAATATTTGGGGAATTTTCTTACACCAATTAATATTAGGTTGTTTCAAACATTTACTTCCCATTTTCTGTACCATTTAAATCTAGGCATATTTATACAAAATAGACTATTCAGTTTCTTTTAAACCCTCAGGATTGTCTGCATATAACACAAGTTGAGATTGATCTGATAATAGTTGTACTGAGGACCAATAGATATATTTATTTCTCCAGCTTATTTTATTTCCTATTGTATGAGTCATTTGCTTGCTCCTCTCCATGAATGAGCTTTCAAATAATCCTGGCCTTACTTGTGACAGCATGGGAATTCTCTTTGTTTTAACTTATTTCCTATATTTGGCTGAGGTAATTCCACTTCCATAATGACATCCAAGGAATTATTCACAGATTCAGTGACGCCTCAGTCATAAGGGCATTTTCTGAAAATCTTTAAATGCATTGATAAGATGGTGACTGGAGGGAGAGAGACTATGTCTAAGGAAGGGGAGTTTAGACTTCTTTCTGAGTGCTCGTCTGAACCCATTCTGACATGCCACCACCAATTGCTATACTCTTCCTGCTTCCGCCTGCACTCCTTATAAACTCTGTGTTGCTGCTCTTGGTGACCTCTCAGTTGCTAGTTCAAGTCCAATTTTATTTCCTGGAATTTCAATTTTCTAGAGAAAACCTTGAGTTCCCTCTCTTAATCTTTTAAAAAGTATTTATTTTATGTGTATGTGCATGTGCCTGAGTGTATATGAATGTATGTACTAAATGAATATAGTAGCTCTAAGAAGTAAAAAAAAAAAAGTTTGGTTTCCCGACACTGGAGTGTTATAAGGTAGTTGTAAGCTCTCATATGAGTGCTGGAAGCTAGAACACGATCTTCTTGGTGAATAGTAAGTGTTCTTAGTCACCAGACATATCTCTGGCTTCTTTCCATTTTAATCTTGAGAGACAATGAATTTACATATGTGTCTAAGACATAGACTTGGGTGCCAAGCTGCTTGATCACAAGTCTCAGCTCTACTAATTTACTGTAAGAAAGATCTTGACCTTGACCCAGTTACTCAAACATCTTCAGTTTCCTCCTGTGTAAAACAAGGGCAATATATAAAAGTTGATGTGAGTTAAATGATTGCTGATCTCTAAGGATCTTCACTCTGAGAAATCTTATTATTTCTCTGATTGGCTGCTAAGAATATCTTCAAATCCAACTCAAGTACCAAATAAGGCCAGCACCTGATCACGATATTGACACCATTGGTGTAATAGACTCACCAAGCTCATCATTTTGTCATCATGAAATCCTACTGTCACAAAAAGTTAGGCATGGCCAATATCCATCTATTTCATGCAAACCTCTTTAATCTTTCTATATTTGTGACCTTGCTAGAACACATAATATGCCTCAGCAAATGCAGATCTTTCTGTTTCTGGTTCTGTCTACCTTTTGAAATTCATGATTATATGATACTAAATGTTTGAAAGGAAGCAGACTTGTAGAATTATAGGGTTTTAACCAAATGATGAAAGAGCATTTGCTTTCTTTCCAAACAAAGTATAATTCAGAGAATTCTGGCTAGGATGAGGAAAGTATTATCTTGACTGAGTTCTACTTAATCCTTGTGTATTTTACAATAAATTGTTGGGCTTGGCAATTTTTTTCTTTTTAGTGTATTTTTATTATTGAAAAAAATTTCAATTAAAATATAATTTTGGACATAGTCTTCTCTTTCCCAAATCCTTCAAGATCTTCTTCCTCTCCCTCACCCAACTTTTAAGTTCTTTCTCAAAAAATAAAATAAAATAAAATAAAAAACTTTTTTTACTAAAAGTGGAGTTCTAGTGGCCCTCAAGAGTGGTGACTGACTCTCCTGTGTGACAAATTTACATTGGTGTTAAAAAATTGTTTCTTTCCTTTCATTTCTTAGTTTTATAATCGTATGCCTAAGTGCAACACTTACAATAGAAACAGGATGTTTTTCTACCTTCTCTGAAATATGAGAAACATGTATGGTTTGGAGGAAACTGGCACATAAAACACATTTGCTCTTGTTCCTTTAGAGATTAACTTTCAGATGGGGTCTCAGAAAGTAAGATCATACAAAAATATGGTCTTTAAAGATTATTTGTATTTGATGAGTCTTATGTGTTTTGTGTGTCTGTTGTCTAATGTGTCCCAGGAATGTGAACCACCCCCTCCCTTCCTGACTTCCCCTTTGCCTCTTGGCAGATGAGAAATCAATAATACCTTGAAAATTAAAGCACCTCAGTAGAAATTATGCAATTACTAGCCTTGGGATAATTGAATTCTGAGATCAGTTGACAGAAGAACAAAGGGCAATTGTCATACTTAAAATTCTGCAACTTGCAAACTCTCATTTTCTACTTTATTTTCCTAGATAGACAAGATGTGTCATGTTTAAGATCCCTTTGACATGTGCCAACAATATAAAAATCTACTTGTTATTAACTTTTTAGTTAGTATTAATGCATATGTTATTAGAAAAGTTGGATATTCTGGTGAACTGACAGTTTCCTTTTAAAACTTTTCTTCTGAAAGCTTCTTATCTGTGTTTAAAAGAGTAGAAAACGAGTCACAGGAGAATCCCTGAATCATAGTATTGCTTCCTTGTGATCTCAGTTTACTTGACTGACAAATGAGAGAAAGCAGCATATCAAACCCTCATTTCACATGGATAATTCTGTTATATTTTCATTTGACTGATTATACTGATCCATAATTAGAAGAAGGTTAAATATAATTAAGTAATTATTTATAAAGTAATTATACTTCATTCCTTAATATCCTATAATACAAACAATTCATGCCAGCAACACTCTCATTGTGGAGCCAGAGCTGAGGGGAGTATCAGGCGTGAGTCATATTGAATGTTCATTGATGAAGAAAGTTACCCTAAGGAGAATCGTTCATTGGTGAAGAAAGTTACCCTAAGGAGAATCGTTCATTGGTGAAGAAAGTTACCCTAAGGAGAATCCTACCCATAGAGTGCACAGCCAAGCTTTAGTACATCCAATAAGCTCATTTCTTTGCTATTTGCATCTTTAGACAAAAATTCTTCATTCCAGCCCCATAGAAGGTTTTGGGGAAGATGGTATTGAAGTGACAGTGATGTCAGTAAGATGGTATTTTGATATATTAATTGTTCAACCCTTCTAATAAGAGGAAAGCCCATGATGAGGTGATTAAGAATGTATATGATAAAGAAAAAACTATTATAAATGTTACAAGAGCATGAAGAAAGATGTCCTCTGAAAGACTAGGTGGGGATTTTTCTCTTGTTTTGTCTTTGCAGAGATGAGACTCAAACCCAGAGGCTTACACTATCAGCTGCCTAGTACTGCTGAGTTCTATGCTCAGGTCTAAGAGTGAGGTTTGAAAAATAGGTGAAACAACTACTCTCCCCACATGGTTAAAACCCCCTTTCAGGGTCTTTCATGTTATTCTGTGATCAACAGGGAGCCACTGAACGGGTATTCTGGAGAGACTTAAAAATGGCCAATGGGTTTGAAAATTGTATTGCACATAGTTGTGGGGACTTTTAAAGAGACAATGAAAGACATGAGCAGAATTTTTCTTTAACACGGGAATCTTCATGTCAGTAGAGGTGTGAAAGGAACAAAAGATTCATAGGAAAAGCAAATAGCCTAATTACTAGGTAGGGTAGTTACAATTTCCGACTGACATAATTATTCAATTACTGTCAATCTATATTTAGGATCTGTTGTATAGACAGTATAAACTTATGGGACAGAAAAGCTTTTGTATCTAGCAGTAGAATCGTCTTAAATTCAATCAGCATCAAGATAAGTAAATATAAGAGAGATACCTTCCCCTTCTACCTGATTCTTTGAGGTAAGGCTGTTGTTATATGGTTGGCAATGGTTATTTTTATGTACAGATGTAGTACAGATGTTCTACATTCTAATTTGCTAAAAGGAGAGAGAAAGACATAGACACTCCTTTTAATATTTATTAGAAACATAACACACGTCTCTCCCATCTCACTGTCCAGAATTTTGTTGTTTGTTTCTATCAAACTCCAAAGCAAAAAAAAAAAAGGGACATTCTTGATTCTGAGAAGTCATGTGCCTTACTAAAAATCTAGAGAAGGGAGTAATAGACATTGAGAGATGTCGCACCAGCACAAAAGGCAACTGTTCTCATGTAAAGGACTGGTTGAGGACTGTAGTAGTGACAGTTTTTTGTTGGTGAGTCGCTGGAAAGCTTGACAAGTACTGGAACAAAAACTTCCAGGTAAGGAACATAAATGTGAGCGTCCTCATGGAGACAACAGAACAGTCAAGTCTTTCCGGGTTTGTCTCTGCACATAACTCAAGTTCTGCATTTTCCTATAAGTCTTGCTTATTCCCGCTGTGGCATCCTAGACATTTGGCATGTCTAGACATGCTCCTAATTCACCCCCTTCACTATCTAGAAGAGCGGGACTGCATTTGCTATGCAATGCAGGCTCAGCATATTCTAAGTGGAGCCTAACCTGCACAAATGCCAAAGAAGTGTTGAGCAAACAGAACATGTAAAGATAACAATAAATAAATAAATAAATAAATAAATAAATAAATAAATAAATAAATAGAAACTACATAAGACTTGCAAATAACCTTAAGTCACACCTGGGCTGACTGATTCCAGTAAGTCACTGTGTCAGCTTTACCCTTTGGCACTGGGTGGTTTTTTTTTTTTTTTTTTTTCAAGCATTGTTCTAGCAAAGGGTACTTACTGCCTTGTTGATTGAGCTTTATGAACTTAGCTATTTTCTTGTTTCTAGGCTCAGGTACTAATTCCAAAGTTTCCTTAGCATCTGCACATGATTTCACATATGTCACCGATGTCTTTTGAGGCTCCTAAACCCTCTTTTGGTCAATTAGGGTTATGTCTTTTTTTTTTCTTACAAGTTGGTTGATTCAGCCCTCATTTGGGTTTCTTGGTTTTAAAGGAAGATTCTAAAACAGGGTGAACAGGTAAATGAATCCTGAGTTTGATGACATTAGTTTCATGACTAGAGTAGTCTAATGACCGATTAAGATGGAAAATTAGCCAATGGCAAAAGAGCTATTATGACACATTAAAAATAAGAATAGGTGAGATACTAAAGAGATGTTTGTAAACATGTAGGAAAGAAAATTATAGCATCCTCCTACAATTAAATGCATTAAAGATCATCATTTTGCCCATTTCCTTTTGTATTCTACTAATATTGTTTTTCTTACACTGATATTAAATTATAAGGATAGTTTATCATGAAAATTAACTCGGCAAATGGAGAAGTAGAGAAGGCTGTGAAGTGTGGGTGTTCCTTTAAGTCCTGTAGAACATTTCTAAGTGCTCTTTTCCATGTCTTTAACTCTCTCTTGAGTTTATTAAACACACTTTTATTTGACATCAGTGTGTCTATTATTGTAATAGATAAGGCATAACATTTACTTTTGTAAAATGTCTAATTCAGTTAGACCAACAGACTGGTAGTACAAATTTTAAATATTTAAATGAATTAGATTGTTGCAACCATGAGACAGCCTAGAATATATGCCAGATAAGCACAGTAGGGGACCTTGGAACAGAAAATGGACAGTAGGTTACAAACATATGGGTTGCAAATAAGATATGTATTTTAGCTAGTAAAACTGAATTAATACTAGTTCATTGATAAAATAAGCATACCATACAATACAAGATAAAAATAGTAGGGAAAGATTATTTATGAAATAATTGTTATAGTTGTATTATTCCTGTAATGCTTCTATAAATATAAAGCAGTTGTAAAATAAAAATGTTGAGAGAGAAAGAGAGAGAGAGAGAGAGAGAGAGAGAGAGAGAGAGAGAGAGAGAGAGAGAGAGGACACAGAAAAAAATCCAGAAATAGAAGAAAGAGAGAAAGAAAAATAGACACAAGAAATGATACTCTACAATGACTTTGTCAATATGCTTTCCCACTCATTCTTACTGGCAGCTTTCTCTATCTCATTTTGAAGATTATTCCCCCTTTACATACCTCTAAATCTTGGACATCTCCAAGGTTCAGTGTGAGTCCCTTCTGGATCCTGCACATGTTTCTTTTACATTCCTCTAGGTGACCTTATTGAAACTTGTGGCTTTGTACAGCACCTATGAGTCAAAGAACTATGGGCGTGTCTCATCTTAACTCTTCAGAGAGCTCATCTATACTCACAGCTGACTTGGTATCTTCCTGTGGCTGTTCACTCTCCTCTTGAATGGAACACTCAGTTTCACGTTATACTTAAAGCCTGTGACTCCCTGTCTCCTTAGTCACAGCTTAGCAATAGTAATAACTCCTAACTCTACTTACCCAGGAGAGAGAGAGAGAGAGAGAGAGAGAGAGAGAGAGAGAGAGAGAGAGAGAGTTGCCTTTGAAGACTGACTTTATTTTCCTGCGCTCATGAGTATCATGGTCAGTATCTTCACCAACACCACCCATGTGGAAGCTGTCATCACTAATTTTGCTAGCGCTGTCCTACATCTCAAGTAGAATCTCTCTTTGCATCTTTATGGATCATTCATACCTCCCACGTCTATGTTGCTTAAAAACAAATAAGTAGGTTTTAGAAGTCAGGCTAATAATCAGCCTTTTAGAGATTTCCTCATTGATTTTCAGCTCTGGTTACCTTTGGACCTGCTAACCATGATCTCATGCAGGCTGTTCCACACTGACTCCTTTTCCTTATCCACCCAACACAAACATAGTGTTGACATCATCTGGCTTGTGGCTTACCCAGTCTTTTCTCTCTGCTCTGAGCAATTGCTTTGTTACTCCCAATTGCAATCGGTGATGCTCTGGGTAGCTTTTTGGTCAGAGGTCAGGTCTCTGAATTTGAAGAGAAAAAAAAATGTTGAGTTTTATACTTGTCTTTCAAATTCAAAAAACTAAGGAATGGTTAGAAAAAAAAGTAAACAGTCCAGATATGGCATTTTCCCTCTCATTTTTAAATGAAACACAATAAAATAAAAGTGGATTTGCCCTGGCTTTCATTTCCCCAGGCAGACTGTCAGCTCCTGGTGCTTTTCCATCTGTTAAGAGGGTATGGGCCTGTCGACCAATTTGAAGCACTTTTGTCTACATTCCCTCTGGTACAAATATAGGCATCACACCAACAAGTCTTTGGATAGACTGAAATCACCCAGAGATCATACAGTTTAGGTTCCAAGATTGCATAATGGACATTTTTACTCAAGTATTTATTATGGATTCACCTAACTTTTACCTGTAGTGTGCCAACATTTGCATTACTCATGGGGCTATAAAATCAGGTATATCAATGTCCTTAAGGAAGTTATAATTTAATATATGAAAGTCTGACATAGAAGCAAATGAATTATTGAGTGAGGTCTTAATGCTAGCATGTATAATAACACTGGACATACATAAAGGATAGTGGGGCCTGCTAGGGCATTATAAAGGTGAAGTTCTAGAGGAAGGAAATTATCTCTGCCAGTCCATAGGTGCCCTGAAGTGTGCTGAGATAGGCAACTGTGTCCTGTGGTGAGCTATACCCTCTCAGCTAGTCTGCTTCCCACATAGAAGACAGACTCTCCGTTAAACATTAAAGGAAAACGGTGAAGTATTGGAAGATATAACTTTGCATCATGCATAGACTATCAGAAGGATGGCTTTTGTTTTGTTTTGTTTTGTTCTGTTTTGTTTTGTTTTGTTTTTTACTTCCAACACATAGTGTTGCCATAGTCAGGGTACATCATGATTCCTTCCTTAAGTAACTTCCTTGCATGGAGAAAAGAAATTTCTCCGACAACCAACCATTCATGGCTCTTGCTGTCACATTATTATTATGACGTAGTCATGGTAGCATGTCTTCTAAATGTCTCCTGCATATGTTTGGCTCCATCCTTTCTGAACATGAACCATCCAGGATATGTGTGACCTACTGAGTTCCAAAGTATGAAAATTCATCCCTACAGTGTACATGCTTAGGGCATGTGAGGTAGGTTTTGACTGAAGTTGCAGTTTTACTAACATCTCTCTTCCCATGCTGACCGGATCATTTCCATTCTCTTCCCTTATGCTTCCTCACATCGCCTCTCCTCTATGGTGTTTGGGTCTCGAATATTGCCAAAGGATTACCATAATTTTCACATGGATGTATTTTCAGTTTCTTTCTCTTCTTTTTTTTTTCTTTCTGAATCTGTATAAGCTGAGCTGTTTGAGTTATTTTACATCTCATAAAAGAGAGGGATTGCAAGAGTTAATCTCAAAAGATGATGAGAAAGCATTCACATGTAAAGAAGAATTACTTTGTCCATGGTGACATGTGAGATTCCCAGGAGTCACCCAGAAACATGTACTACGTACTTATGGAAGGAATAAGGCAGGAGGAGAGAATTCCAGCTTCCTTTTGGCTGGCGTGAAAACACCGTATGAGATGATTTAGCCACTCGTAGGAATCTCTTCCAACCCTGTTGTTTGATTCCAGCAGAAACAAAGTAGGGACCATGGCATCTTGAATGTGACATAGATGACAAAATTCAAAAGTCTGGAAAGTATTTTGTGTTGTACATACATCCCACAGTGCATGTTAATCAAATACCACATGCATTAGTTATAACTTCATAGCTTTCTGCTTTCCTTTTCTAAAGTGGCTTCTCCATGTTTGAGTAAGAACTAAAAATCACATGACCAGAAAAAAAATTATCTTTCTAGGTTTAAAGTGAGTTTCAGAAAACTGTAACTTGTGGCTTTTGTTATTGGCACAGGGCAATGTGCATGTATTTACATATTACCTACTTTGTTCTTGTACTATAGTAGCAAATTCAGCACTTGGGACAGAGCTGTGTGTGAGTGTGTGTGTGTGTGTGTGTGTGTGTGTGTGTGTATTTCAAAGACAAAAGTATCTCTCCTGTGGCCTTTTAGGAAGTGAGAGACTCCCAGGACTTAAAGGGAGGGACCTTAGATGTACCACCCCACAATAGGGAGAGGGAACTTATAGAGCCCACCTCCAGCAGGAAGACAGGATGTCAAGTGAAGGATGGGGTTGCCATCCCACAGTCACATCTCTGACCCATAATTATTCCTGTCTGAAAGAATTACAGGGATGGAAATGGAGAGGAGCCTGAGGAAAAGAAGGTCCAGTGACAGGCCCAAAGTGGGATCCAGCTCAAGGGGAGGTCCCAGGACCTGACACTATTACTGAGGCTATGGAGAACTCACAAAGGGATCTATCATGACTGCCCTCTGAAATACCCAACAAGCAGCTAAAAGAGTCAGATGCAGATATTTGCATCCAACCAATGGACAGAAGCAGATGACCTCTGTTACTGAATTAGGGAAGGCTGAAAGAAGCTGAGAAGGGCAATCCTGTAGGAGGACCAGAAGTCTCAATTAATCTGGAGCCCCAAGATCTCTAAAACACTGGACCACCAAACAGACAACATACACCAGCTGATATGAGGCCCCCAACACACATACATACAGTACAGGACTTCCACGTCTGTGTTCATTCAGAGATGATGCATCTAACCCTCAAGAGACTGGAGGCTCCAGGGAGTTTAGAGGTCAGGTGGGGTGGGGGTGGGACATCCACATGGAGACAGGGTGGGGTGGGGAGGAGGTGTGGAATGTGGAACAGTTGGAGAGTGGACTTGGGGGGGGAATAAAATATGGAGTGTAGAAGAAAAGATTAAATAAAAAGGAATGTTTAAAAATACATAATACATAGTACATATTAAAAAAATAGTCTTTGTGCTCCAATTTCTTTAATCCTTAAGAAAGGGGCAAAATCAATGATCATCCCATCTCTGCTGACAATCTGAGAGTCTGGGTTTCCTTTTGAAACCACCAAGATCAAACTGGGCAAAGAAACAAAAAAACCAAAGATGTCTGAAATGTATTTTCCCTGACTGTAAATATGTCATCTGACAGGGGTGGCAGCTTTTATTGAAGGACATAATAATACTAATTATTTATTATTATTATTATTATTATTATTATTATTATTATTATTATTATTTTCCCAAGGGGCTGATTGCACACTAAGCAAAGAAATCAAGGAAATTGCAATCCTTAGGCAAAGAGGAGCAGAGATGCTGGAGAAGCTGAGGCTGCGCTCTCTGTTCACATGTCTGCTCTGAGGGATTCTCAGTCATCCCTCCACTCACAGAAAATCAGATGCAAACAACAAGATGACTGCCAGCATCTGGCAGGAGGTGTTAAATGGGAACCCTGCACTTCTGTAGGTGTTTCATCTCAAATAAACCCCTTGTGGCAGGGAGCAGAACTTTAAATGAGGTTACTTTTAAATGTGGACCCCATCTTTCTAAATTGCCAGCCATTATGAGTCCACACTCAATAGCCAGAGGCATTTAAACTATATATATATAGATATACATATAGATATAGTTATATATAACTATATATAGTAATATATGATATAGTATATTCTATATAGTATAATACAGAAATATATAAAATATGGTAATTTATATGTAATATGTATCATCAGATAAGCTCTATGCTAGATAACTAATTTTTGAAGGGTAAATTTATTCCTTCAACATGCAAGTCAAACATAGCTTCCAGGCTTGTAAAACAGCTGTGGGGATAATGGCACATCCTTTTAAGCCTGACAGAGTTTGATCTCTGGAACCCACATGAGGGAAGAAGAGAAGGAACACCCTCTGTCCTCTCATCTCTACATGTGAGCCATGGTGCACATGTACACACTCAGAGAGACACACACACACACACACAGACACAAAACCATGAGTTAGTTCTCTCGACTATGTGGATTTCAGCTATCAAACTCGGAGCACTAGGTTTGGTATGCCTTGGTTTAAGTATGCCTTTACCTGCTAAGCCAGCTTACTAACCAACTATATTTTTTTGCCTCTTTGGTTGTAAGCCTTAGCCTTTAACAGCTGAGCCATCTCCTCAAACCTACCATATCTTCTTGGTGAATGGTTCCTTTCATCACTATAAAGTGATTTTCGCTATCTCCTCTGATTTTGTTTGAAGTCTTCTTCCCTGGGTAGTAGGATGGCTGCACCTGCTTGCGTTCCATTTACATGGCGTGCTTTTCTTTTCTATCCTTTTCCCTTTAGAGCTGTGTTTCTCTTAGCCAATAAGGTGTGTTTCTTACCTGCAACAAACGGATGAGATCTGTGTCTTAGTCTGATACTCTAGTCTCTGTCTTTCAATCAGAGAGTCGAGGCCATTGACATTCAAAGTTATTGTTGGAAGTTATGTATTAATTCCTATCCTTTAGCTTTTATAATATTTAATATCTCCCTAATCTTCTGTTGTCAAATATCTTCGGGGTATGTGTGTGTGTGTGTGTGTGTGTGTGTGTGTGTGTGTGTGTTTGTGTGTGTGTGTGTCCTGGTACATATGCTTATCTGTTTTTTCAATATCTGATTCTCTTAAGTCAACTGAAGGTATTAATAATTAATGACCACCGTATTCTTTGGAGACAGGGTCTTTATGTTAGCCAGAAATCCCCAGATATTGTTCTGTTTCTGTCCACATATAGTACAAAGAGTAAATAGACACGCGTGCAACTATGCCCTGCTTCTTATGTGAGTGTCAGGATCAGAACTCAGATCCTCACGTTGGTACAGCAAGCATTCTTACCTCCTGCCATATCTTCAACCTCTTAGTAAGAGTTTCAGTTTAAATTTTTTTATTTGATATTTTTTCAATATTTCTCCCTCTTTACTGAATTTACCTTTCATATCCTGTGAGTTCATTCAAGAATTGATTCATGTTCCCACTGGTTATTTTCAATATTCTTTTCATTATTGTTCTAAATGCTTTCTCTGGGAATTCCATCCAAGATGCTCCATCTATTATTATGGGATTGATCATTTTTAGGGGAGTCTTACCTCCTTGGCTTTTGTATGTTTCTTGTGTATATACATAGGGAATACACTGGGAACTTATAATTGCGTCATTGGTCAGATTTTTTTTTACTCACTGTGTGATTTCAGCGGAAGTATTTACAGTGTTCCAGTGAGACTGGGAAATGCTAGGATAAGTTGTATTTTCTTCCCATTGGTGTAGTTCAGTGAGACTCCCTCCTCTGGCTCAGATCAATCATCTACTTCATGGAACACTCAATGTAGTTCTGACCCAGTTGTTCTCCTTTCCTAGCCAGAGGGATTTTGTAGGTCTGACCTCAGAATATAGTTCCCTGACACCCACTCTCAGTTCCCAGGATGGGCTATGCAGAGAATGCCCTTTGTTCTAGAAACTCCCTCAGCAGGGTTTTCAGTTGACTTCTTTTTTTCTTCTTTTTTATTGATTATTTTATTTATTTACATTTCAAATATTGTCCCCCTTCCTGGTTTCAGTTTCCCCCCTGCAACCCTTCATCCCATCTCCCCTCCCCTTTGCCTCTATGAGGGTGCTCCCCCCCTACTTACCCACTCCCACCTCAATACTCTAGCATCCCCCTACCCTGGGGCATCAAGCCTCCACAGGACCAAGGGCCTCCCCTCCCATTGATGCCAAATAAGTTGACTTCTTGACATTCCAGTTGAGTGCCAAGAAGGGGAAGGGCTTTCCATGGCATCCATATGGTATGTGGATCTCAAGATTCCTTGTTTGCTGTACTGAGATTCTGTTCAGTGATGAGTTCATCATCAATGCTTTTGGGTTCTGCCCTCCCTTTCTGGTCTTTGCCAAATGACATTTGTCCTTGCATGCTACCCCTAGCCCCATTTTCTTGCTAGATTGTATAATGCTCAGATATAGTCTTTATGTTCTATGGCCTTCTCTTTGACTTCAGCACTGGTCTCGGGCAGCTGCGGTGGCACTCTGTATTGGAGCTAAGCACTGCCACTTGGTGCAGAGCCTGTAGACTCTCTCTTGTTCTATTTTCTTTGTTTGTGTATGTATTTTATTCTTTCTCCTACTGAAAGTTTAGTTCCTTTCTTAAGTCTCCCACCTCAGGGGATGAGTTCTCTCCCACTATCTTCATGTTATCCCTTAGAGCTTCTAGCTGCCTGAGTACGGATATGCGTGGGTATATCTTTGTAAGATGTCACTTTAATCTACTTAGATAAAACATTGTCCTCTGCTTAGGATTCAATATAATACTTTGCTATAGCTTATTTAGAAGACACAAATAATTTTATAAGTAGTCCCATAGGTCAGAGATTTTCAACAAGATCTCACCATTCCTAGAGAAATATTTTGGAAATTAATGAGGGCTCTTGAGAGTGTATTAATGAAAAGGTATAATTAGCTCCAACGAAGGTGGGTGGTAGTGGCATAGATGCCATGTGCTCTCTAGTACATTAGACAGTTCCAAATAATGATAAGTGATCCCATGTCCCAGTAGACATTCAAGGGAGTGAGAAAATGTTTTGCTTGTCTGAAGCCATAGGCTCTACTTCACATGTGAATACAAATATCTTTTTACATAGTTTTACTAGCTGCCTTCCTTTAACAATACCAATGCTCCAGGAATGAAGACAAGGTGTGTCCTTCATTATTTTGGGAAATCACCTCTGTCAGTGAGGCCAGGATTCTGAAACCTCCCATACAACACCATGGCATTAGTTGTACATGTTTCAACCCAGCATCCAATTTCTTTACTTTATATTCAAGTGTGTCATGCCCAACTGTATCCATGTTAAAACATACAATGTTTTGTTATCAATCATGTATTTTGACACTTTCCTATGGAGTTGCAATTGTAATTAAAAAGTTATACTCGTGACAGTAGTTTTCTTTCTTTTTTAAATTTTATGTGTGTAATTTGGCTTCCACCAGTTTCTTTTTTGAGTAAGAAATAGTAAAGGAAGTGTTTTAGGGTTCATGAACCAAATGGTTTCTCTTACAGCTTTTTCAGACGTGTACTTTGCCAAGAAAGGAGTTGGTGGGTAATATGTAATCAAATGCACGCAGTAAGCAGCCAAAATGATTTGTGAACATTGGAGTTTAAATTTTATATATTTTTCACATCACATGTAATTGCTATTGTTTATTATTTTTCAACCACTTAAAAATGAAAGACCATTCTTGGCTCTTGAGACCTACACAAATAGGCAGTGAGACAAGCCTTCCTAATAAAAGCTAGTTTCCTAATCACTGTTCTATAGAGTATTGTATCTAAGCTTTTACACACTGAAATGGTACTGTGATAAACTGCATCTCTTTAATTTCTTGATTATGCTACAGCTAAAGCTTTTATTGAACTTTTGAAATATGTGCAAATACTATAATAAAAAGTTGGCAGGGCTACATAGGTTGGGGCCCACATGAGTCAATCCTCAGTCAATCTTTCTCTGAATCAGAGATGTTTCTTCTCACAGTAGATGGGAATTAAAAGAAGCAAACACAGCTGGATGATGTACAGAGAGTAGGAGACTTTGCAGCTCACAGTCCTAAATGAGATGTCTTTGTCAAACCCCTTCCATCAAGGCTCGGGGATCTATGAGGAAGAGGAGGTACAAAGATTGTAAGAGTCAGAAGTTACAGGTAACCAAAGAAGCGATGACTTCTGGATAGAGCAGGATTGATGCAATTATGAATTATCAGGAATGGTTGCATCAAGTTTAAGCCAGATGAGGTTCCAGGCCTTGAAATAGGGAAGTGGACACAGGACTCCACCGCTAATGAAGAAGCTATTTGCTATTGATATCTATTGGCAAAGGGAAAATCAGTTTTCTCCAATGGATTGCCACTGGGCATATCAGCCACACACTATGGTTGATCCCATGCTCAGGAATTGGCCAACACAAAATTAACTCCATGTTTTTGTTTGATATGGAATGTTTTTGATATTGTTGACTTTGTTTGTCTGTCTGTGCATCTGTCCTGCTGTATCCAGAAGACACTGTTTCGTTGGAGTAATCTATAATTTCTAGCTCTTACAATTTTCCCAGTTCCTCTTCCTCATAGATCCTTGACCTTTCTGGGGAGAGATTTGACGAACACATCTCATTTAGGATTGAGAACTCCCAAGTTCTGGCTCTGTACATTATCCAGTTGCGTGTTTCTGTAGCTTTGTTTTGTTCTGTTTTGTTTTTCTTTGTCTTAGTTGTTTTGCTTTTGTTTTCACTTCTTTTTTTTTTTTAAAGAGAAAGAGAAAGAACATAAAGTTGGTAGGGAGGATGAGAGATATGGGAGGAGTTGGGAAAGGGACAAAGGCAGAATCAAAACCTATCATCTAAGATAATTCTTATTATTTAAAAAAAAACTATATTGCAGCTAGAAGCTGGAGAGATGACTTGGTGGAACTCATTTACTTTTTCCTGCACATACATCACTATAACTCCAGCTCTGTGGGCTCTGACACCCTCTTCTGGCCCCCATGGGCAAACACATAGGTGTCATATATTAATACAGATAAACATAAATGAAAAACAAATTTATAAATTAGTTTGGAAAAAATATGAAGACGCAAATTGTTGAGTTTTCTCCATAATCCTTATTTCAATTATAAAAGACATCGAAGACAATTCCTAACAACTGGCCCTCAGAGTAAAGAAAAAAGCTTATGGTTTGTTTGTTTGTTTGTTTGTTTGTTTTAGTCTCTACAGTTTTGATAAGATAAAGGTGTGTGGGTTTTGATAAGACTGAGAAATTTCTGTCTGGGATAAGGATAACTTATAAATTCTCTCTGATGCAAAGCAGGAAGATGTGGTTCAGGTTCACTGCTTTCAAGCCTGTGGAAATGCCCGTCCTTTCCAGGCTGGCTACAGGACTAGCAAGGTCCAAATCGAATTTCATTTAATAAAATATCAAGATTTCGTTTTGATCTGTTTTGATAGGTCACATTACCTGTGAATTATACTTAATCTGCACCCAGCTAAGTGTTACAAAGTGTTTCCAAAAAAAAAAAAAAACCATCAGGCTTGAATGTAACATGCGTCATCTATATTCTATATTCGTGTCCTGAGATACTAAGCCTTTGGACTCTCCGTTTGTGCCTGTGGTCAGTCATGCCCTTCAACATATTGACGAAGAGAAGGAAACACTGTCTATCTTGTAGTGCTCAGAGTAGGGCATGGTGACGACATCAAAGTGCTTTCTGAATTTTTAACCCATTTTTCTCTAGCACAGAAGTATGTTCTTTGTCCATCCACTTAATGGTTTCTGGATCTGTTTTCTGGAGCCAGTCATGCCTTCAGGAGCATCAAGTGCAATAGAAACATCTAGATGCTGTACCACACAGGAATTCAGATGCCAGAGAATCTGGTACATGTTGCTACCTCCACTCCCTAGATTCACACTGAACATCTTGGAGCTGGTGACATTCCAGATCTACAAATGGGTTCTTTGTCACTCTTCTGTGTGTTTCTAAAGTCCCCATCCCCACTGTTGGTCTCAGATTGGAGTTCTCTTTTATTTGTCACCACAGTGCTGCCAGCATCAGGGTTCCAGTCTCACAGGCAGGTGAAAACATTACAAGTGCATCAGGAACCCAGAGGGATTTAGCAAGGCCTTTGTCTACACCAAGCCTTGTTTTCAAACCCAATGCCATGAGCCAATCATTTGTAACACAAAATGATGTGTCTCAGAGTTGGGATTTTTTAAAAGGGGAGTTGAATGAAACTAAGACAATAACTAAAGGCTTAATGGTTGGTTTATTCAAACAAATTGTCAGTTTGGTTGTGTCTCCTGAGTTATCTTCAGTAAACTGAGATCTAAAATATGAATACAGTTAAATAAGAATTAATATTTAATGAATACTGTTTAATAAATACAAGGACATAGTTTTAGATACTCTCTGAGCTCTATATGCACATGTATCCAACAAGTTATGTGTGTGTATGCATAGATGTATACTTGCACATTTGTGTGTGTGTGTGTGTGTGTGTGTGTATGTGTGTAGAAGTCAAGAAGACAGCAGTTAAATAAGCCAATACATGATCACTATGTCTTTACTGCTATAAAATTATGCAAATCTCTTGAGAGCTTGTTAGAAGACTCTAGCAGAAAACCGCAGCTATTCCTATATCCTTGACCTAAGAAGATGGGTCTTCCTGTGTTTGAGGCAGGCCATCCTCCTCTACTGAGTGTCCAGGTTTGGGAAGCACCCATACTGAGTTTGGGGTGTTGTTGTTGTTTATTTTGTTGTCGATTTTTTGTTTTATTTCATTTTATTTTTGAGATAGAGAACATGAAGTTGGATGGGTAGAGAGGTATAGAGAATCTTAGAAACAGAAGTTCCTGATGTAAAGGAGTTAGGCGTAGAAAAGAATATGATCAAAATGTATTATATGAAAAATTCTTTTAAATAAAAACTTTATAAAAAAAATACCCAAATAACTATAAAAAACCACAATAAGAAATTTACATGCTACTGGTATATTTGAAGAAAAAAGTTCAAAGGAGATTCTGAAGGATTGGGGCCTTGAAGTAGGAAAGGGTGATGTCTTGGATATTTACTATTTTCCCTTATCAGCCCAGCTTCATTCCTGTGCTACATCTTAATCTCCCTTCTTGTTTGTTTCTCCTTCAGCTCAACAGAATTCACCAAAAATCCATGAAGGCTGGTGGGCATACAAGGAGGTGGTCCAGGGAAGCTTTGTTCCAGGTAAATACACATTTATTTTACCTATTTTTAAAAGAATCTTATTCCTTAAACATTTTTCAGGAGATAGAAACACTCAAAACCCCATGCATCCATGGGATACTGAGGTATCCCACAGTACCTCATTCCTGTGTACTAAGAAGAGTAATAACAAACAAACAAATAAAAGCCCAGAATTTGGATGAACACCAATGTTTTTTCTACAATGTCACATTTGCTACATGGGCTGAAATGTATGGTGAAAGTCAACTTGGTCTAACTCAAGCATTGAAATCTATTACATTAAGAGAAGTCTTGTTACGTGAGCAGCAACTTAAAAAGAACACATTATTCTTCTATGTAAACTGGCTCTTCCATCAATAGAAACCTCCTCCAGAAAGGAGGAGGCTAGAAGACTGAGAGGAGAAGCTGTTTGCCCACACTTGATGAAGTGAGGACTGTTCTCTACATTAATAACACGGGAAGTCTGTCTGAACAGTCTGACCATGGCAGTGAAGCTTGCTGGAATGCATGCTGTGACTTATGTCATTGTGGTAGCATGTGTGCTCAAGACTCAGCAGATCCAGGCAAGAACCATCTAAAACTAAAAGGAAATGACTGGGCACTGTCAGCATGCAGGCGTTGGACTGAGAAGCAACGGCAGGCTAAGGCCAGAAACAACGTGACTTGAGTTGAGGAGAACAGAGGGTGCTGTCTCCCCCACTTCCCTTACTCAGAATTGTCCTATTCTTGACATAATAGACAGAATTAATAACCTGTATTAACTGTAAAAACCATAGGTCATCCTGCAAGACATCAGAAGAGACAGAAACAAAGAGCAAGAGATTAAAGAGAAAGAGGCATGGAAGGATGGCATATCCCACAGTATTCTTAACTTACTAGATCTGAAAGAGACAGAAAGGAAGCCCACAGACATGTCAGTGTATGGTCCTCACTCAGCCTGGTGCTCAGAACAAAAGATCAAAAGAACCAGCTGAGGGCTCTGAATTTGGTGGCAGGCCAAATGTGCAGAGTTCTAGGTCATCCAGTTTATGCTCGACTGCTTTGCCTTTCTACATTTCTATTTCTCCTGTAGAGTGTTTCATATAAACTGTGCAAAGAGAAGGAACTTGTAAAATTCCCTTAAGCCTATCTGTTTTCATTTTTGTCGTGAGACAACAGTAAGTACTGCTGGGGTGTTTTCAGTGGGGAAGGACTCATATGGGAAAGGATAGTGGGTGTCTCAGGAAAACGCCAGCTGGCTGCTGGAGAGCCTCGGAAATCAACTAATCCTAACATCACAACTACACTATGGCACATGGCACATTGTTCTTCAGCTCACTGGGCACAGAAATTGAATTTCACTCACCTAGAAGTGATCAGGTTTCTAATGGCAATAATGTAAAGTTACATATGCTATGTCTGCTTAAATAAGTATAGATATTGTCATTTGATATTTATAATGGGGGGAACATCCCTCTCGATGATATAAAATATTTATATTTTGGCAAGAGAAACTGTTGGCTATACTCATGGTAGCTCAGAAGTTATAATGATCATTAGATACCGTGAACTTGTGAGTATGGGATTAGAACGATTGAGGAAAGTCCCTCATTTTTAAATCACTCCTACCTCTGTGGAAGTTGACTTGTCCTTAGATAGCAATGTGTGGTGTCTTCGTCATTTTACCTCTTTGCCTTATACTACTTGAATAATTACTCTATCTATCTATCTATCTATCTATCTATCTATCTATCTATCTATCTATCTATCTATCTATCTCCACCTCCACCTCCACCTCCATCTCTATACATGTTCAGAATTCTAGTCAGACTTGCATGATGCTGCTAAGGCAACCATGGAAAGAATTCCTATCCTTCATTTGCTGTTGACTGAAGAGTTCTACTTTTCTTCATTTCCAGCCTGCTTTGCATACATGTTGTGGCTGTAGAAGTTGTGATGGAAAGAAACACCTAGAGGCCACAGCAGTGGCAAGAGAACGAGTCGGTCAGTGCCAGACGCCCTACTGTGGCCATCTTTGGGTGGCGTCTATGAAACCCTTTCAAGATGCAGAGCACCTTGCTTGGGACGAATAAAGAGGCACTGGTACATATCTCTTACTCAAGCTAAATTCACCATTTAAAGGGCAAGCTAAGCCATAGACACAAGGCTCTGGAGAACCAGAGCAGTCATAGGGCTAATAACCGCAATTCTGCCTCTGTGGTGTATATCAAAATTTCTTGGTAACCAGCTCAATTCATGCTGTCTACTAGCCCCCACCTCAGCAGGCTCTGCTTTGCAGGCAAAGTCCAGCTTGTTTGACTCTTCATCTTCCACACAGCTAATATCATCCACAGGGGTTTCCCTCTGTTTTTGCCACCAACATTGTAATGGCTGATTTATGTAATGGCTAGAGTATGGTACCATACATTTGGTCAGAGGTGCCCTGGTGTTGCTGTTGAAGTTATTTCTAGGTGAGAATAATTTTCAAAATCAATCTCTAAAAATCATATATTTTGATTCCTTCCCTCCCCTAACTCTCTTTCACTCCCACATCCTTCCTTCCCCTAGTCCATTATTTCTCTTTCTCTGAACAACTGACCAACACACACACACACACACACACACACACACACACACACACACACACACACACACACACATACATGCTTGAGCACTAAAGCCACAAGCTACAATAAAGACAGTAGAATAGAAATCTAAGAAGGTCCCATTTATTATTTAAACCATCTTATTATTATACTGTGTGCAATCTCTCTCTCTCTCTCTCTCTCTCTCTCTCTCTCTCTCTCTCTCTCTGTGTGTGTGTGTGTGTGTGAGAGAGAGAGAGAGAGAGAGAGAGAGAGAGAGAGAGAGAGAGAGAGAGAGAGAGAGAATATGTGGACACATGCATGTTATATGGTACATATGTGGAAGACAAGGAACAACTTTTAGAAGTTGATTTCCCTTTTCCACCATAGTGTCTAGGGATTGAACTTAAACTGTTGTGTTTATAAATGTTTTTACATGCTGGGTCATCTCATTTGGCCCCAAACCCTTGTCTTTTGTGGACCACCTTAGGTTTACTTAACCATGAAACTGCCTCAGTACTCACTTTCTTCAGTGAGATTATCAACTTCTGACTCCTAGAGGCACTTGGTGTTGGGTTCTTTGTTACTTCCTGTTCAATGTAGTTTTATAGATTCAAGTGTCCAAAGATAAAGGAGAGAAGGAAGTTGGGTGGTCTTGTCAATGATCTGCAGTACTCAATAGGCAGAAGGATGAGAATATAATGGAGGTCTGATAGTTCAAAGAAGAGTGAAATCTACCTTGTCATTCAAGAGTGGTGGATTCTGCCTTCCTAAAAATCAGAACCTGAGTAGAACTAGCAAAGAGACCAGAATGCTTGAGTTGCACAGGCCACGGTGAGGTAGTTTTGTTTGCCACACAGGGCTTTAGACACTACTTTCTGAAAGGGGAAGAATGATAATATATGTCTAATCTTTGGCAGATCAATCGAATGGGTGTAAAAGTAACTTTGATTCTCTTGATGTAATTGTTATTTTGGAGGCTTACTGCTTCTGTCTGCGAACTTAGGCCTGGTCCTGGAAGCTTCTAGTCTCTGAACAATCTGATCTAAGCCTAGAATGTTTTCAGCCTCTAGGATTTGCTGCTGAATAAGCTCACTTCTCCTAGTTCTTTCCGATCTCTGGCTGGCGGATACAACTCGGCTGTTCTGGCTCAAACAGTTCTCCAAGCTGACTGATTCAATCTGGCTTCTCTCTTTTTTTTTTTTTTTTTTCTGCCTCTCCTGAATTGCTCTGCTTGCCATCAAACTAACTCTGCAATTTGTTCTAATCTTCTGGCTCCTTCTCATTCTCTAGCTCATTCTGCCTTTGCTTATGTCTAGCTTGCTCTTACTTCAACATGTCTGTGTAAAACTCTCCCAGTAAAACCTGCCTCTTCCTCTTTCCTCTCTTCTTTGCCTGCACTGATCTCTTAAGTACCTTCCATCTCCTCTCTCTTTTCATTGAGAGTTGGGCACATCCTATCCTGTCATATCTTGTTCTGATTGCTCACTTTGTCTACTCCTCAGTTAGACATCACTTTCAAACATGGGTGTTTCCTTCTACAAACTAAATTTACCTTCATTGTTTTGGATTAAAGGTGTGTCCCAAGGGCTTGTCTATATTCTAGCCAGAGGGATTAAAGATGTGTGCTAAGGGTTGAGCCAGACCATAACCAGAAACAGGTTTTTCCAGGAAATTTTTCCTGGGATTCACACAGAGACAAAAATATCCTGCCACAAAGGAGTGTTTTGGAAAACTAGCTATGGTAGAAATTAACTGGATTCAATTGAAGATAAGAGAGAAAAATAAGTTTGTTTTCATTGTGCAGATAACAAACTTCCAAAACAAAAAATTATGGGCCCCTACGCCACCCATGACAAAATGCTGATGGGCTCAAACTATTGGTAATTAAAGGTTGATAGGGGAAGGGAAATGCCATTTGCTTCAGTGGTGTAGCCACAGGCAAGTTACATAGGTTCCACTCAGTAACAAGCCACCTGCCCTAGGCCACACACAAAAGGAAGACATAAGAATGGGAGAGGGACTTGTTGAAAGAAGCGCTCCAGTGAGAGGGGTAGATGTGAGGAGGGGATGGAGGAACAAAAATGACTAAAATCCAATTGCATAAATGTATGAAACTTCAATAACAAAACCAAAATATATATGAAATATATGTTAACATACACACAAAACAAACACTATTAGGTTAACTGTGCTGTTGGGGAATTAACAGAGAGTTTGTTTCGAACCATCTAAATTATATTTATTAAATAATAAAATGTGTGTTATAAATATATCACATGTATATAACACATTTTTAATTTAGTGTAAATACGCACATGTCTTTAACACACTTCTGGAATATGTGCCAAACACTGTCTATTCACATTCTACTTAAGTTACAAAGATGAGAATCTTCCCTTTGGAAGAGATACAATACTATGAACTATTATTAGTCAAAGGAGATGTCATAACTTCTCAGGCTTGAATTATGGTAGGCGAGTCACTTGCTAAAAGTAATCTACAGTCACTGGGCTTCAAAGTATATGCTTTATGGGTTAAAGTTTACACAGAAGTCTCCTATTTATCCTAAAACAAAAGAATCTATCCATGGATTATGTATTTTTTTCCAACCTTATAAAGCTCTGGAGAAGGTGAAAACCCATCTTAGAGTCTGATACCTATTAAGGCTCACTCCATATCACTAGACCTGGGCCCCTCAGCACACTGATCCAGAATGTTTTCCATAGATCTGCTTTGTTCACAGTTATATTTAGCCCTGGTACATGATCCTAAAGAGCTCTACATCAATTATTGGAAGCAGTGGGAGAAAAAAAAACAGATAAATGAATGATATCTTATAATACTTCCAAGACTCCTCTCAAAAGTGTTTGGAATTTTCCAAGTCTAAGAAGGCAAAGAGGATATCCCAGGGGAGATACTGCCATGGGGTTCAGTAGCACTCTACAGGGGAGGAAGAGAAATGATATTTCAGAAAAAGAAGCAAGATGGCCAATGACTTGAAAGTCTGAAAATGTGGATGCATCCCTGGAGCAAGAAGAGATTTGGGCATTAAGATTACAGAGCAGCAGGGTCTGATTATGAAGTGATGTACCTATTGATACCCTGGAGCCTAAACGTGCTTGAAGAACCATGTATTTCAAACTTCAAGTAAAAAGGTGTTATGTGGGCTAAGATAGGAACAGTGAAGAGCACAATAGCCCAGCTTTTATGGGTGGGTTCCTCCTCTCCTCTCATCACCTGCACCACCAGGATATAGCACAGGCCTTCCCTACAACAGGCACTTGACTTCGCTAAGTTGACTTGGGTCAAAACTGTGAAAGTTGCTTTTATTTTCTCAAATGAAGCGAAAAGATGAGAGCCATACCCAAGCTGTGTGAATACATATGTGGCTTGGGCTGAGCCCAGAGTACTCCCTTCTCTGTTCTAACTATTTAAAATCTTCTGGCATCTTCTCATTCACTGGTTCATTCTGTCTTCACCTGTGTATATCTAGCATGTTTTATATGTAACTAGTTTCTATAAAATTGTCCTGGTAAAACTGTCATACACACACACACACACACACACACACACCACCTTCCCATCCTCTACACTCCCTGCCTTCCTGACAAACACATGTTTTTATCTCTCCCTGCTCCTAAGTAGCCTCTCCTCCTCTTTGTTCTCCTGTGAGTTGGGTGTATCCTATCTCTGACTCATTCTGGCAAATCTTTCTCTGATTTGTCACTTTGTCCCTCAATTAGACATCACTTTTAAACATAGCTGCTTCCTTCTACAAACTAACTGTACCTTCATTGTTAGGGGTTAAAAATGTATAAGGAGGGCATTTCTATCTTCTAGCCAGATCATACTGTACTCCAGGGTGTGTCTATATCTTTGGATATGATCCCTTGCCAAAGCAGCCATGTTCCTGGATTAAAATTCCCCTACATAGAACGGACATATAAAGGGAAAAAAGACAAAAAGGAAAGACTCAACTGTCCAGAAAAATGTTCCTCGCACTTGAAGTGATTACTATAATCAATATAATAAATAATAGTAATAATAATTATCATCATCACCATAATAATTGTAATAATATATAGCAGTACAAACTTCTGTGCATAATACAAAGAGAAATCACTATTTTTCTCAATTTTTTTTTGGGGGGGGGGTTTCAAGACAGGGTTTCTCTGTGTAGCCCTGGCTGTCCTGGAACTCACTTTGTAGACCAGGCTGGCCTCGAACTCAGAAATCCGCCTGCCTCTGCCTCCCGAGTGCTGAGATTAAAGGTGTGCGCCACCACGCCCCGCTGTTTTTCTCAATTTTATTATGCGTCTAAGCATCATATGGGCAGGCATGTGTGTACCACTGTGTTGAAATCAACAAACAATTCTATAGAGTGAGTTCTTGCCTTGCATTTTTATGTGATTTCTTGGGGTCAAAATGGGGTCATCGGGGGAGCCATCTTGCTGACCCAGCACTGCATGTTTTAAAGTCTGGTCGAAATAGTCTGGATATCAGAGTGTGCCTGCCTGCAAAGTCTCAGAAAGCTAGGACCAGAAGCTAGCAAGGACACTACTAGCCTTATAAATGGTCTTAGAACATCACTCCAGCCACGAAAGAATTGTGTGATGGTAATCATGGGCAAGCTATACATAAGAAACGGGACAAAGCTCACTGTGGTGAGTGAAAAATGACAGATGCCAGGTACTTTGATAGTGGATGCATTCAGGCATTGACTTGTGGAAGGGCTTACAGATCATCGTGTTTGAATTGAGATCCTGGGAGGAAATGGAGGACAGAGAAACCATTAAGAGCTATTACTTCTCCCTAGATATATAGAAATTACTGCAAGATCATGAAAATAAGTCCTTGGCCATCAAAATGATCGACAGGATAACTTTTCACTGTTGTTAGTATTGACAATCAGGAATGGAGCTAAGCGGTTTAATTCGCTCGCCATGCCATCCTATGTTGCTTTCTCTAAAATCAACTATAAATGGCTCATCTTGAATGGTAAACTCTCCCAGAACACTATTTTCCAGCATTTCCTTGCTGGGTTGTCTTTAAATCTCAAGACTACTAGATGAATATAATTATGTTCAACCACCTGTGGTAGCATACTGAAGCCTAATTAACTGTGCTTTGCAAAGGGCCTGTTCCCTTTGCTTAAAAAAAGTCTCAGGCTTGACACCTGCGGTACAAATAGCTCTTCTTTTCTCAACAACCCTAAGCAGGAGAACCAACTAGGGGGCAAGGTTCTTGCTGGTCTAGAATAGCCTCTGAGGTCATTCATTCCCCATCATTCCTCCTGGAGTAAACAGAATCCGCAGTGTTAACAGTCCCTACTTACCTAATCAACACATATTTACTGTCTCTGTTTCCTTGGGTCACAATCTGGGTAGGGCTTAGCTGGGTCCTCTATGAGAATGGCTCGATTCAAGGCATCAGTCTGACTCATGATTGATTTAGAGTAGTCTACCTATATGATTTAGGCTCATAAATGATTTAGAGTAGTCTACTTCCTCTCTAGGGATGAGGGCTCAGACTCAGGGGTGTTGCTCCTTCATATGGACTGCTGCTTCAAACTAGCAAGAAGGTTGCTATCTCGCTTTGAATCTCTGCCTGGGAACTTTGGGGAGTTTTATGTTGTCTTTCATTGAGGAACAAATCCATTCATAGTAATGCTCCTTTGGATCAACTCACAGTCAAGTGATGGAGAATTTTATTCATATTTATTTTGTACTACTTATAGTAATAGGAAGGGTAAAATCCCATCAGATCAAAAACTCCCATTCATACTAAAGCTCCGTGTACTATTGAAGCTACGTGAATACATGGCTTACATTTTGGCCAAACACAATGGCTCTCGTTTCTTTGTGCAGAGGACCACATAATCTGTTTCTAAAATGCCCAGCGTAGTTAACTGTGGGATGATCTTGGAGGACTTCTACAAAGTAATATCTTCTGAAATGACAGGAATATTGCACCCATTAACTCTCAATAGCTATAGTTGCTCACACAAGACCATACCAGTCAGTAATCCAGCATAATTGGGGACTCAAAGCCTCTTCCCTTAGTCGAGGAGTCATGGACAGTTGACAGTTTCTGAGGGAGGGCTGTCTTTTTTTTTCTGCAGAAATGAGCCCCCTAAAATGTTGCCCATGCCCCTAGTGTTCAGACCTATACACACATACATATGGGCAACACTAGTAGGAGCCACTGAGCAACGCACACAGAGTGACACACATGGAGAGAACATAAATTTGAGAGGGGGAACTTTTGGGGGACACTGGAGAAACTGGAGGGAAGTAGAGGTAAATATGTTCAAAATAGTATCTGTGTAGGAATTTCTCAAAGAAAGCACATAAAATGAATTCTATATTAATCGCATTATGGCCTTTGAAAGTGAAGTAGAAGACAGTGTTCTCAACGGTATCTTCAAATCTTGAGCTGGGAATTAATATCCTTTGGGAAGGATATTGCCTTTCTTTCTTTTACTGAAGACTATCTGAAATAGGGAACTAGTAGAAGGAGGAAAGGAATATCCTCTCGCAGCCTTTGGAGTCTCTTGACTCCCTTTTTCTACCCAGGAGTCTAGCTCCCACTTCTACTATCATCACCCCTTCTTAGGCTCTGAAGCTCCTGCCTCTTACAAATGAATGCTTGCTAGGCATATTGGCATAAACCCATCATCCTAGCACTCAGGATATAGAGGCAGGGTGAATGTGAATTCAAGACTAGGAAGACTACATAGTGAGACGCCGTCTCAAAACAAGAAGAAAATTAATGAAAACACTGTATTGTATCCAGTCCATCTATATAACCTTGGAACAATCTATGAATCACAAGCATTTAATGTAATCATACTTTTGAAGACTCTTTTTGCCATCTAAGGTAATACATTCAAAGTTTTGGGAAAACAATTATTCTTTCTTTAGATATGTCGTCTCCAAAGCTCATGGGTGAGTAATTACTGATCACACACAACACATGTGTATTTTTATAATAATCATTTGCTTCTTTTAACTCAAGCCACATTTGTGCTACTATAATTTTTTCCAGATGAGAGAACAATTTAAGACAACTGATGTCATTGACTAAGGTGATGGAGAGGTCTAGAGAGGGGTACATTCTTCTCCATCATACTGCCCCTCCACCCAGACTGTCAGAATGTGATTAAGATACTGCTTCCTAAATGGCATATAGTTTGGTTCCCTTTATTTTCTGTTTAAGAAACAAACTGGATAGCAGACTAAATAAAAAAAAAATACTATACCAGATTAATCCACTTAAAACTTGGCAGAAAAGTATCTTTATCTTCATGTATAATCTACCATTTTAATGTGATCTATTGCATTTGAGGATCTCTCTATAATTGATCTCTCTCTCATCTTTCAAAAGTACATTTTATTTTGGAAACTTCAGGATTTGCAGAATGTTACAAAGATAATGCTGGAAATTTCAACATACCCATTATATCCTACATTATTATATACAATGCATTTATCACAACTTAGAAACAAACTGCTCTATAAAACTATCAACAGATTTACATATTGCCTTGAATTTCCTTTTCTAGTCCTTGTTCCAATTTGGGGTACCCCTTTGCATGATCATGATGTCTCCATAGTCCAGTCTAGGCACTGAGTGTCTCTCAGTGTTTCTTTACTGTCTCTGTGTTTCTAGACTGTTAGTGTTGCCAAGTGCTGCATAGCTACTTGATGGACCATCCTTCCATCTGAGTCTGCTTGGTGATTTGCTCATGAATGACCTGGGGCTGTAGTTTTGGATGGACAGTTGTACACAGGAACACTGTCACTTTCATGAAATCCTCTTAGGAGTACATTATCCTTTTCTGAGTTGTACTCATCCACATCCTTGTTAATAAACAGGTATGAAAGATTCAGGAAATGAGAGGTTTACCCATGGTGGCAAAGTAGGCAATGGTGCCAGCCATAGAACACAGGTTCTTTGTTTGCCTGTAGTATTTCTCCAACCAGACTTCTCTAAAGCCCTGTCTGACCCAGAGCTTCTTTACTTTAAAACTCTGTGTGATATCTGGTGAATTGTGCTTTAATTTCTTTCTAGGGTAGTATCTGGAGTTAACAATAAACAGAGATCTACGGCACAGTGTGTGGTCAAGTAAATGGCATCTCCATAAAAGTAGCCAGTGTAACCAAAAGCTGAGCTCTTGCTTCACCCACCAAATCTTGCTGAACATGAACTGGGTGGATAAGCACACAAGTGAGCTCCCCTTAAGGTGATCCCTCCATTTGTTTGGTTTTCTATCTCCACATCCCTCCTTTAGACCACAGAAAGACCAAACATGAAATCCCATGCATGTCAGTTTTAAGCTCTCTTGTTTTTCTCACGTATAAAATCAGACTGTTAAGCAGCATGGATTTCAAAGGTTCATTTTATCTCTAGTATTTTCTGTTTGCTAATGTGATATATGATTATCTTGGAAGTATAATATTAGCAGTATTAAGAAATTGAATATTGATTTCATCACAGGATAATTTTACGTTTTGCATATGGGTGTTTGGAAGTGGAATCAATGATGTAATTGTCTTTCAATTTCTGATCTCTTATCTCTAAGAGGAAGCAAGAACTTAATGGGCACATATTTCTCTGCCTGGAAAGGGGATGCGACACTGATTGGACCACAGTTATGAATAGTTTCAGCCTTGTGTTTCCTCCCAGAAATAGAATGTCTATTGTTCAAAATATACTGTGAGCCTGCTACTTGCCACTCACTTTTCTACTAGGAATACAAATTCGAATAAACTGCAGCTTGTGGTCTCAGGAGTTCACAGTTGGCTTTACAGACATATGATTTAGCCTGATAATGTATGGGAGTCGAGTAGTATATGTGATGAGATCGACTGGGCACATAAAGGAGAAAACAACTAATTCTGTCTGCAAGAAGGTTTCACACACGAACAATTCTCTTGAGACAGGATTTTTCAAATGTGAAGGTCTCTGCCAGGTAGCGAAGGTGAAAATGAGCAATACTGGTAGATGAAACATAATATGGTCTGAACTACTCCTGAATAACAGATGATAACCTGGTAGTAGTAAGCATTTGTGCTTATCACTCCATCTATAATGGGCCCTATGATTACTTCACTTCAGAGCCAGGTAACGGAAAATGCACTGGATTCTTAAATGGAGCTCTGAGTCCCAGTCCACCAAGTACTACTCCATGATGTTTGGAGACCACCTAACTGCTCATAGCCTCATGTCCCTTATTTCTAAACCGAGAATGATGACAACTGTATTTTAGATGGTTTTCTCAAATGCAAAATAGAATACCAGAGCTCATTGCTTCAAATAACCATTGACATGTGTTTTTATCAGCCTTTGTTGTTGTGACAAAATACTCCAACAGTTTTTAAATTGATTTTTTTTTTTTTGTAAAATTGTAAAACCAATTTAAAGCTATTTGGAGTCATGGTTTAAAAAGTTGTACTACATGGTCTTCTGACTGCAATGAGCCTGTGGTTAGGAAGAACATTCTGACATTAAGAATATGCTGCAAAGGAGACTGCTCGTCTATTGGTGGCCAGAAAAAAAAAAGGAAAAGGAGGAAAGAGGAGAAGAAGAAGGAGGAGGAGGAGGAGGAGGAGGAGGAGGAGGAGGAGGGACAGGAAGAAGAGAGGAGAGAAGGGATTGAGAGAGCTGTTCCTTTCATGACGGCCAGAGAATAGAGAGAGAAGGGAGAAAGGAAGCAAGATAGAAACCAGGGACAGATA
>NC_034603.1:60618680-60629056 GCF_900095145.1 Mus pahari
GGAGGGAGGATAAAAGAGAGAGGTAGAAAAGGGGAGAGAAGGGATTGAGAGAGCTGTTCCTTTCATGACGGCCAGAGAATAGAGAGAGAAGGGAGAAAGGAAGCAAGATAGAAACCAGGGACAGATATATCTTTTGGAATTACACTTACAATGACCTACTTCTTACAAAGGAGCCTACCTGTCACCATCCTATTTATCAATGAACTAATCGATAAGCTAATCCATTGGTCAAACTATTGTCTTCATAACTCTGCCTGGGGATCCAGGCTTCCATGCACAACCTTTTGCAGATACAGTTCACAGCTAAGCTATGACAATGCACATAAGAAGGGAAGAGTCTTGCTCAGCTCTAACACTACATTGAGTTCCTAGGACAGCTTTCTAATCCAGAGAGATTCTTAAATATGAATTCTAAAAACATATTGCATATCAGGATAACAACTTCAGTGAATGTATGTACATACCTACGTGTTTGTATGTTAGCACAAAGTTTGTTTAGGTCAATGCGTAGCTTCAAATAAGGAGTACAAATTGTTGTGTTTGTTAATATTGATTGTTGGCTTGATAGAATCAAGAATTGCCTGTTAGACAAAGCATTTGGGCCATGCTTGTGAGACTGTTTCTAGAGTTCATTGGAGTTCAAAGACATACTCCAAGTGTGGGCAGCACCATCTACGTAGGCTTCAGTCTTGCACTGAATTTAAAAAAGGAAGCCAGCTGAGCACCAACTTTCATTGCCCATTGCTTCCTGACTGTGGATGCCATGTGACCACCCGCCTCAAGCACCTATGCACTCTGCCTTCTTTGCCATGATGGACATATTCTCAAACTGGGTGCCAAAATAAACCCTTTCATCCATCACTGTGGACAGGTATTCTCTCATGGCCATGGCATATGCCACCTGCATGATGGCTTTTACCTGTTCTTATGAGACATACAAATTTTCTGATATCACATAGTCATATCTGGCCAATCAAGGTGGTGATCCTAGAACTCCTTGAGATATAATTCGGATATTTTGGGACTTACAAGTTCTGCTTTACCAAGAGACTCACAATAATAGTGGCCTATGCTGGGAATAGGTAGTAGGGGTTCATGATCTGTACAAAACTAAGTCAAATAATGAAGCCTAATTAAGGTTTGACTTGATATTTTGGTATTCTCCGATGCTGGAAATTCTCATTTTCTAGAGAAAAAAAAAATCCCCTCCTTTTCAAAGTCTTTTGTTGCTCTAACTTCTAAGCAGTTGCTGTATACCCTGCTGAGTTCAAGTAATATATGTATAATCCTTTAATTAGCACATTTTTGTTACTTAGTCCTTAAGTAGTCATGAATACTTTTGGGAGCTAATCGGAGGATCCCTCAGTGACGGGAGGGTCTCCAGAACAGAGACGTAGCTCCCAGATCACATTCCTGAAGGTTCCATTTTGGTGGCTGACTGGGAAGCGGGTTTCAATTTCAATCCTGTTCCTCTGGATTCCACAATTTGAATCGTTTAATTTAAACTAAACAAAAATATGATTATAGTTGTAAACACAAAGAATGAGATTTTTAAACTACTATTTCAGTTATATCATCTCATGTGACTATTTGGAGTTTTGATTGGCCTTCTATCTTAAAACACAGCAAAAAATGTATTTTTCTTTGGCAAGTTTCAATTCGCACACAATATTTTTATTTTGAACAATATCTCAAACATTTGAGTCTTATTAAATTCCTCTGAACCTAAGGATAGATCAAGGACAGTGATTATTTTCTTTTAAGTGCCTATTGTGTGGTTACTACAGAGAATAATTGTGTTGCATGAAGGAGGGTATAGCATCTACTTTGAGGTCGAATATTTTAGGTGTGGTCTTATATACAGCCTTGGGCTCAGGACTTTTCCCCTCTGAAAACTCAAAAGCGGAGCTGTTTAATAACCATGGAATAAATATGCTTGATTTCTATAAATCAAGTTAAATGGGCCCATAACCAGAGTCTGGTCCCAAAGACCTGGCTTTCTAATTATATGAAAATCCATCAGCCCTCTCTTTGCCAAGTCCGTTTGAAAGACGTGCCTAAGTTGCTTCCCCAAACCGGAGGCATCGTTTTTTTACTGAACTGCACAGTGGTGCTCTGGTAGTAAATAGTGCCCACTGAGTCGTTGTGTGATAATGTGACTGTTTACAGAGCACCCAGCAGGATGCTCTAACCTCAGGTTTGCCTTTATGTCAGGTGGAAGATAATCAAAGCCATCAGGTCTATAACCTCCAGCCAGGAATCTTACTTCTTTTACAAAAGCATGCTAGGACAATACTTGTGGATTCTGAAATCTAGCATTCTAGAGTGTTAACTCTCAGAAGGACGAGCTGGAACCAAAGCTTCTGTTTAATTAACTATCCTCAGTGTGGCATTCTTACTTGGACATTTGACAATCTGAAGGGGCTAACTGCCTCTCTTGATATACCCTGGCTTGTGTGATCAATGGCTGGAATTGGAGGCCTACTTTCTCCTCACCAACCCACTGTAAGACCCCCGGTGACTGGGATGCTTTATAATACAATGTCCAAATTATTCTGCCAGCTCTCTTCTCCCTCACTGGACAGAACTGGGTCTCTGGTTGATGCCAAGTGTCAGGCCTTTGCCCTTTACTGCATTAAAAAAAAAATAGCTTGCAAAGTATTATATTTCTATATGGGTTTTGGTACCTTTTTATTTCTGTCGACGGTATTCCCTGCCCTAGGTTTCTCAGTACCCTCTTTCCATATTGTACCTCTTTGAACTCCTGTGTTGCCCATTTCTACCTTGATCCTCTGCCTTTTGTACTTCCCATGCCCCTAGTGTAAGGTCTCTTTTATTTCCAGACTCGTGGACCTTTCTGTCATTTCCTGGGATTTGGCCAAGCTACTCCCTCCTGGAGAGGCATATTAGACAATTCAGAGTCTAGGATCCAATGAGAAAAAAGAACAAACAGCATACAACTTTCTGAGCCTGAGTTACCTCGCTTGATATGTTTTCCAATTCAATCCATTTTCTGGCAGATTTCATTTTTCTTTGTGTATATGTACTACACTTCCATCAGCCACTCATCTGCACTAAAAGCCATCTACCGATTCAATGCAATCACCATAAAACTTCCAATGGCGATCTTCACAGAACTATCCAAAACAACTCTAAAATTCATGTGGAAACACAAGGCGTCCTAGGAAGGCAAAGCAATTGCAGTTCTAGGCAGAAAGAGCAAGCCTGAGGCACCACAATGCTCTCCCTGGAACCATACTGAAGAGCCACACAGAGAGCGGCACCGAGCCAGAGATGTAGACCACTGGATTATAATAGACAGCCTACAGATGAATAAAAACAGCTACACACACCTCATTTTTAACAGGGGTGTCAAAAATATGTACAGGGGTGGAGCGAGGAGACTACCTCTTTTAACAAATAAGTGCTAGCAAAACTGGATATTCTCTTACCAAAATAAATAAATAAATAAATAAAATAGTTGAAAATCTCTCATCATGAACAAGACTTAATTGAACCTGCACAATATCTAGTAAGTTTTCACGGCAGCATGGATTGGAATCCTTAGCTGAGGGGCCATCCAGAGCTAAGGGTTGGCTAAGGGAAGAGAGTTGTGTTTCCTTGAGGTCACTGGTATTCCCTCTTCCCCGGTGGTTGGTCCCACAACCATGGTTATATGGTCAACACTAATGGAACTCAGTGAGTAATGTGGAGAAGAGAAAAGAAAGAAAGGAATACCTACATAATTTGGATGGAGATATGTTGGGAGGACCTATGGGAAAATGGAAGGGAGAGAGTATTGGATATGATCAAGATACATTGAACTCATACCCGGCATCTTCAGAGAACATTTTAAAAGTATGAAAATAAGTAAACAAACACCTGTAACTGGACCCAAACCTTTAAATTAAAATGAGATACACATAAGCTTCTAAAGGTAAAGCATGGAAATACTTTAGAACATCAGCATAAGCACTGAATTCCTGAAATGTACCCTAGTAGTATAGGGATTAGCTGCAAGAATTGAAAAATGAAAGTACACGAGATTTAAAAGTTCTCTCATAGCAAAATAAACTCTCAACTGAAGAGAAAGATAGCCTTATGGGGTGTGAGAATATCATTGCCAGCTGTAATTCAGACAAGGAGTTAGTATCTAGAATATATAAGGGACTGCAGAAATGTCCCCTGAAGGAGGCCCATGCCAATGTGTAAATCAGCTAATGATCTGACCAAATGGTCCTCAAAAGGAAAAATGCAAATAGGCAATAAATAATTTTAAAACTACTCATTGCCACTAGCTGTCAGATAAATTCAGATTAAAACGGCCTTACAATTCCATCAGAATGGCTACCATCAACAAACTTTACTGACGGAGCAGGAATGGGATACTTCTAGCTTCCGTTGTTGAGATTGTTCAACAGCTAGTTCAGCCACTATGGAAATCAGTGCACAGGCTTCACAGAAACCAAAACATAGGCCTGAGCTATAACACGGCTGTACCCGCGGGACATACAACGAGTGGATTCCACAGCCTATTACAGAGACCCTCCCACATTCCTGATAACTGATGCTCCCTTCACAGTAACTAGGAAGTGCTATCAGCTTTTGGCCCTATCTCAGCCCCGCCTTCAATCACGTAGGATTCTCCTGGACACTTTTTTGTTTCCTTTCTAAAATAGTGTACATGTTGACGCCTACCATTTCTCGAATTGGGAGCCCCTTTGCAGCCTGCGGTGTCTGTTCTTCCTTATCTCATCTCATTAAAAAGAAAATGGTTTTCCAGCCCTTCCTCCTGTGAATTCTCAGTACTTCCGACAGCCTAGCGCTCACTTGCTTTATGTGATTGTAAAACCTCCAGTACTAGTTCCAGGGGCTTCTCAGTTACGACTCCGAATTCCAAGTTTGTGAACTGCTCTACCTCCCATTTCACAGGGTAAGGACAAAACTAGGTTCCAACCCTGTTGAGATGCATCTGAGGCTGTCTGCCTTACTCTTCAAGACTCAGATCTTCTCTCCCAGAATGCTCTACTGCATCGATAGCCCAGAAGCCTGCTCATTTATAGTACTTTATATTTAGAGCATATATTTTTTATATTTGTTTTTCCTAGAGGAAAAAATACCTTTTCAATGGTCCATTCAGGAAAAAATATGCCTTCACTTTATCAGTATAGAACATCTGTAATGGATTATGTTAGCATATTATTCTAATATGTTGCTCTGTGAGTTATCAGCGATCAATATTGTAGTGTGTTTATACTCTTCATTTTTAATCATGCATTTTGTGTCATGGCAGCTATATTTTCTTGGAGGCATTCTCAGAGATCTCTGAGGTTTCTTGGTACTGCTTTACAATTGGCTCCAAAAACAATGTCCTGGGTAGGAAACATGATGCTAGTGAGAATGAATATTAACCCAATGTTAATATTTAAAATGATATTCTGCTTTAATTTTTAAAATCAGCTTTCTTAAGATAATATCTTTACCCTGGAAGTTTAGAGATGTCACTGGGACATGCCTACATATAGAATTGTTTTGTTATTTTTATTTGGGGTTAGTATGCTTAAATCTCAGGTCTTAATGGGACAGATTTTTGTTTTGTTTTGTGTTGTTTTGTTTTGTTTTGAGAAATCTGTTTGTTTGAATTGGTCCACTGGTCTATAATGGTAAGATAAAATGGCCAGAAAAAGGTATAAACTGTTACTAGATCTTACTGACTGAACAATATAATAACCAATTCACTCTAGGGAAAATTTCTACCCTTATTTCTTTAATTGTTTTCTTTGTTTTTACCCTGTCATTCTGGACAGCTTTTGGATTCCGTGCCACTGTCTTCTTATCCTTGTTTATTTGTTTCTACCCTCATTTCAATATTTTCCCTTCCTCTTACAACTTCTGATTCTGCCTTTTTCTACTGAATTCTGGAGACTGTCTTGTACTGAACTACTAAACATATACTGACTTTCATTAATATTTATTTTTGAAGGGATTTCTGTTATTTTTTTTTATTTGACTTCATTTTGATACATAAAAAGTGTTATTTTGCTTTGTCGTTTTAATGTCCATAGCCTTGTTTTGTAGAGATGTTTTTCCCGAGTCGCTGTAAGAATACTAGTTGAAGAACTGGGAAAGTGTGCTTGCAGAGCAAGTGCAAGGACCTGAGCGTATAGCACCAAAATCCACATAAAAGTCAGACTCATTGGTGTGTGCTTGTTACCCCAGAGCTTGTTGGAAGAGACAGGAAGATCCAGGAAGTTGTAGTTGTATAGCCTGTCCTAATGAAAGGAGGACTCCAGGTTCAATAAAAGATGTTGTGTCAAAAAAATCTGGCAGAGAAGTAATTGAAGAAATCTCAGTGGCAGCCTCTGACCTCCACACATATGTCTACACAGGCAAGAGACCTATAACATGTGCACTTATGCACAGAGATACTGTATTCACACACATATACAAACACACAGAGTTAATAATTAAGTTATACGTTTACCTTTCTCTTGGTTATTCTTCTCTGTGATTGATTTCCTTCACATGCGTGTTTATGTTTATCCTTGACTGTTTGTTGCTATTTCAAACAAAGCACCCTGTTGTTAGACAAGGGCAACTGGTGTGGTTTCTTCTGAAAATGTACATATTTCTGCAATAGGCTTCTGCCTTCATGAAAAGTTTAAACATGGAATATGGAAATGAAAATGAGATAGAAAAAAAAACTTTTATTCAAGTGTGTGTAAGCAATAATGTTGCCTAGAGCTGGATAAATAGAGCAAAGGTGGTGATCAATAACAGAGCTTTGAGTTGTTGTTTTAACAACTTGGCAACTTACAACATCATCTGAGTTGGTGACTTATGGAAGATTAGAGTTTGGTGTGCCGAGAGTCAAATCTGTTTTAGCATGTTACTCTTTCCACTCTTGTGAATATGCAGCAGGAATCTTCATGTAGACAGGAAAAGATGTATATATTTGCCTTCTGCTTATATACCATTAATCCACGAAGCCACAGAGTGAATGGGACTCTTCAGAGAGAAATGAAGAACATCCAAAAGGCAACGCATAGAACATGTGTAGAGACAAAGACTGCTCATTGTGACAATTCTTTTTGACACAGGTCTGCATGAGCATTTGAGGTTTTGGTTAACTGTTCTCCAGTGCATCCTTAGCATCGTCAGATCAGCAGTTCTGTTGTACCTTTCAGCACATTTGGATTTTTTTTTCTACTTTAGATGACCCTTAGGGCTCTTTTTCTCTGCTGGTTGGAATCTGAGTGATCCCATAAAACCCAGGGTTCAGACCCTGCTCACTTTCATGACTTCTTGATTTTTAGCTGAAAAAGATCACATTCCTTTCTGAAATCACATACCACACACCAGCTATCATGATTCAGAAATACATGCATTCAGACTGTCAAGCACTACTGGGAAAGTTACCTGTATCTTTTTACTCCTGGTAAGGCCTAACAGTCAATTCTTAAAGAGTTTCTACACTCAATACAATTATACATACTTCTCTCTCAGCTTCCCTATCACTACCTGTAGAGCACTGCCCTTTCTCTCATCTTTCCAGTGGAGTGATTCTGTCTCCCAAATGCACTCACATGGTAGAGTGATTGATTATATCTATTGTTCAAACATACACTAAGAGCAAGGAGGCCCACTAACTGATATCAGGTTAAACTGCTAACATTCTAAACTGCATATAGAATGATCCTGGAATCAGACATTCCTCCCAGGGTAGTTCTCAGTAGACTCTATTGGATGATCCAGTAAAATGAATATACTGTCCTCCCTGGTTATTTTTTATGCTGGGTGATATTGAAAGGAATTATCAGCTTATATGTAAGAACCAACCGTGGTCTGAAATTTTACTTGCTTTTATCTAAATAGTAACGAATAGAACCTTTAGAGCATTTTATTTTACTGTTGTTTTTGTTTGCCATAAAACATATTTTCTAAGCTAGGAGGATGGCATAGTCTGTAAAAAGCTTGATGATCTGAGTTGAAATGCCAATACTCACTTAAATATCTTGGCACAATAATACCCACATAAATAATTTTGCACATCTTTGGGGATGTAGAAACAGGACAGGACGCGTATTGTGCAAGAAGGCCATTCCTGCTGATTTGGTGTGCTCTAGCATCCTTGAGAGACCCTGTCTCAAAGTTGGAGATGGACAGTGAGATGACTAGGCAGGGAAAGGCACCTGTGGTCCCCACACGTGGAAATACTCAATCACTAAATAAATGAGTTAATAAATAAGATGGAAATCAATAAAGATGTCAGTCTCTGTTCTCCATATATGCCGATGTGTCTGTGAAGCAACCCTCCAAGCACACATGAATACACATAGTAGACATGCATTTTTGTTGCTTCGAAAACATACAACATACACACACATGTACACATGCACACACACATATGCACACACATATATACATATATCCAAGAAAACTGCATCTTTTATATCTGGAATTTATTAAGTTGGAAAGAGAGTTATGAACTAGATGGTTGAAATACTTATAAGCCAAGATAGTGTGAGTTATTTGACCAGAAAAAATAAACACTGTATATTTTAACTTTATAGTTTTAGTAATAAAGGCAAGATATTAAATCAAATGTACAGTATGATTCAATTTTCTTTTATATGTTCTCATAACTATATGAGCAAAATCCGGGGAGGAAAACTACAAAATATAAAATGTGTTCTTCTCTAGATGATGGGATAATTTTCTTTTTCTGTACATTTCTGCATATTTTAATAGTTAGGATGCCATGAAAGCATTATTAAAATGTGGATTTTATTTTAAACTACAAAGTTTGGAAAGGAGATATTGCTGAGAGTTTGTGTTGAGCCTCTACAAAATGTAGCATATAAAAATGACAAAATCTTGTAAGTTTATTTTTATTTAAATTCAATTTTCTTAAAATAAAATTTTCAAGTTTGAACCCAGTTGTAGTTGCTGAAATAGTCTCACCTTTTGACCTCTGAGAAATCACTAGTCTGATTTTCTGTCAATACAATTTGTATTTTCTACAGATTTATATCTGTAAAACCAGATGTATATATTAGGGCACATTTTCCCTTAGCAGATGTCTTTAAGGTTCATTCACATCATCCTGTTGACTGTATCACTAGTTATTTTCTTTATGTAGGCATACAATGACTGTACTTATACCATGATCACTTATGAATGAAGGGTGAATTGCAGATCTATTTTGAGCTGGTTTTCTTTGCTGAAATGAAGCTATTGTGAACACTTAATAAAGAGTTCACATGTGGGCATAAACATGTTTTGTCTTGATTAATTCCTAAGAAAGGGATTGTTGCATCTATTAAGAGGATTTCATAGTAATTTATTTTGAGTCTATTAACGTGATAGAGTATAGTGTTTGGATTATAGATGTTGAACTAACTTGTGTTTCTGATTTAAACTCCTCCTATTGAGGAAATACTATTCTTAAGATATTATTTATCAGATTTAGTGATATTTTGTTAAGAATTCTAATATTTGATTAATAGGTGTATTTTTTATATATGTCTTATATCTTACATTAATGTCTTATATATAAGTTTTATAGCTAGTTTTTTTATCAAGTGATGCTAAGTTTAGATCATAGATTGAAGAGAGAATTCTCCACTCTTTCCTACTTTGTGGGAGAGTAAATAGATACTCATCAATAAAGTTGTATTAGTTACTGTTCTGCTGCTATGATAAAACACCCTGACAGAAAGCAGCTTGGAGGAAAAACTGTTTATTTTTGTCCTACAGTTTCCATGGAATAGAGTCTTTCATGGCAGGAAAAAAATATGGCACCAGAAACCTGAGACCAGCCTGACAGTCTATAACACAGTAACTGGGATCAGATTATAATTCTCACAACCTGTCCCCAGTGACATACTTCCTACAGGAAGTCTCCACCTCCTAAATGTTCCATAACT
This sequence comes from Mus pahari, assembly GCF_900095145.1. Classification (NCBI taxonomy): domain Eukaryota; kingdom Metazoa; phylum Chordata; class Mammalia; order Rodentia; family Muridae; genus Mus; species Mus pahari. The sequence goes on from NC_034603.1 coordinate 60,628,610, forward strand.
TTCCCCAACAATTCATGAGCCCATCTGAGGAACATCTGTTCAAGCATAGTCTATAAGAAACATTTCACTTTTAAACCCCAGCAAAACATAGATAATATACTTAGGAAGATTTTTAACAGCTAACTCAATATCTTGAACAGTTATTCGATTAATAATTGTGCTCCTAAAGCCAACTTTGGTTGAGTGCATTTCCACAGATCTGACTTTTCCAACCAAGTTGTTAAACTTATTTACACCAAGAAGCTCATTCATATTCTCACAAACAGATAGTGAAAAGAGAAGAAAATGTAGGGGGCTTGTCATTATATTTCTTTACACTTATAATATCTAAAGCTAAACTTCTTTTCGTACAATTGATAATTGTGCAAATTTAATGGAATCTCTCTCTCTCTCTCTCTCTTTCTCTCTCTCTCTCTCTCTCTCTCTCTCTCTCTCTCTCTCTCTCTC
>NC_034603.1:60629081-60630641 GCF_900095145.1 Mus pahari
CTCTCTCTCTCTCACACACACACACACACACACACACACACACACACACACACACCATCTGTCTGCCTTCCACTGCACTCTGGCTAGAAGTTTATCAAATTTACTTCTTTCTCACAGAACTTATTCTTGGAATCATTACTTTCTTTCCTCCTGTGTTCTCTTTCATTGGCTTCCCTTAATTCCTCCTCTTGTTTGTTGGGGATGGTTCTGTGTCAAAAACAGGACCTCAGATATACTGATCATGTGCTTCATCCTCAGGCTACATTTCAGGCACTTCCCATTTTTATTATGGTCTCTCTTCTTTTGCCTTTTGGGATAAACTTGTATCAAATAGAAGCCAGGAACCTTCTTTCTAGTCTTTTTTCTTTTTTACAACAATACAAGAGCACACCACATTCCCCTCCATATGCCAACTTAGCAGCTCACCAATTTTAACGTTGTCAGATAATTTCTCACTCAGTCGATGTAGTTCTCAATTTCCTTGTTTGTATCCCTTCTTTAACAGAGAATACTGTTAATGTTCCTAATACTTAGATGATTGTTCTAGGTATATTCCTGTTGCTGATTTCTAGTGTGCGTCGCCGCTGGATAAAAGTTCTCCTTTGTTTATCTTTAATCTAACAGAACTTAGCATGGCTTATTTTGGCCTCAGAGTGCTATGTTTAGGAAGTGTGCCTTGTATGTTTGAAGAATATGTGTTCTGCTGTTCTTCAGTGCAGTTTTCAAATGTCGTTTATATCCCATTAGTTGCAAGTATTACTGAAATATTCCATATATTAATAGATTTTCTCATTACCCGTATGTCACTCATTGGGAAACAAGTGTTCAAACCTCTCCCAGTTATAATTCTGCATTCATGTGCTCCAGCTTTATTATTTGGTTTTTAAATGTAATTTCAAACCTATGCAGTTAGTGAGAACTTACAAAAATAAGCTTTCATCTCCTCCTCTTGACAATGGGATATTGATGGCAAACCTTTCTCCTTTGTGTGTGTCCTAAATCCTGGGGTATGTTTACCCTTGCCAGCAGCTCACCAGTTGTCTTTCAAAGACATTAAAAATGAATGAGCCAGGCTTGGTGGCTCATGACTGTAATCCCTGCTCCACAAAGTGAGTTTCAGGCCAGCTTCATCCACATAAACAAAGAGAGAGTCGATGACAGGGACAAAGACACAGAGAGAGAGACAGAGACAGAGAGACAGAGAGATAGATTGAGAGACCCTTTAAAATAAGGGGAATTATCTTTCATATTTAACATTTTTTGGTGGTCTTTCCTTGGTATTGATATACATTTCTCCTGGCTAACCTCTTCCATGAGGAGGAGGGCGACCCTGTAGGAGGACCAGCAGTCTCAATTAATCTGGACCCCTGAGATCTCTCAAACACTGGACCGCTTAATAGGCAGCATACACCAGCTGATATGAAGCTCCCAACACATATACAGCAGAGGACTGCCGGGTCTGTGTTCAAACAGAGATGATACACCTAACCCTCAAGAGACTGGAGGCCCCAGGGAGTTTAGAGGTCAGGTGGGGCGTGCGATGGGAGGTGGGGACATCCT